>NC_069390.1:64782762-65084845 GCF_027475565.1 Acinonyx jubatus | reverse complement strand
GAAAAGCCAATTGAGTTAATAGGATAGAAATAAATCAGTTAATGCAAATGAAATGGTTATATAGAATCACACTGGAAGGAAAAATTACCATATTATTGGTACCTTGTTAAAAAATAGAATGCATAAAAATGTTAATGTACCAGAAGAACTTTGCTGAAAATATATTGGTAATAGTTTAGTCTTTTGAATTGTGGAGGATTAGGAAAATTAAATGAAGTGATATAGTGATATAATATAAAACTAATAGACCTATTTGAAATAGTATTAATCAGACCCAAACTTTTATGCTCTAAAATGATAAATAAAAGTATGGCATACAAAAGAGATGAAGACTTAAGGTAATAAGGAATGTTATCTTGTTAACATTCTAATAGGTGGAAGTCGTATTGAAAGGAGGAACCTCTCTTAAAAGACGCTCAAAAATAGCTGACACTTCATGGGAAATTCTCCAAATGATCTCTCTACTATACAAATATGGTTTTTGGTTTCCAAAGGTATAATTATTAATACTTATTCAGTACTAAGAGGGCTGACCTTAGCATCTGAATGACTCTTGGAGGCATAAAATTGGAAGAGATAGGGGCCATAGAGTAAAATCAGAAGGAATGAACTTACAAGACCCCCCTGGCCTTGTTCTCATGTGATGTGATAAAACTGACACCCCCACCCCAATAACGGCAACAAAAAGGCAACCAAATGGAATGAACTAGCAAAACTTAAAAGGAATTCTTACTAAAAATGATCCAGCAACTTTGTACCTTTGTACCTTTTTTTTTTTTGAGGGGGGGGGTGGGTTGCACCAAATTTGGCTATGGGATTTTCATAGCGATGCTTGCTTGAATAGGGCCAGTGCCAGTTGGTTGTACTTATTTTAGAAAGTCAACTAGTTGCTCTCTCAAAATACATTAGTAGCAGGATTTCTCTAATTATATAAATACCAGAAGATGAGCATGTCTCTTTAATCTGAGAATGACAGCTTGGAATATTATTCTGCTTAGCTTTAAGTAAGTCTAGGGCTGGAAGGAATCTTAGTTATCATCAGGTCCACTGTTTAATTTGCAGAAGAGGAAACTGAGGCCCCAGAAGGGAAGAGATCTGCCACAGCTCTTTAGCAGCATAGTTGGATCTTCTACCTCCCTTCTCACTCCACCTCCCAGGGGCCTAGCTTCTCTGGTATCAGTTGTCGAATGCACTTGAGGTATGATTCCTGAACTGCTTCTGGCAACACAGCACCAGACTCTTAGATTAAGGAATAGGTTAGCCGAGAGGTGAAACTCCAACATAAACCTCTTTGGAGTTTTTACACAGGAGAAATGGCGCTACAGAACATACGGGATTTCTTTAGTTTTATCGGTATTTTTCCATGAGGCCAAAACCTAAACCAGAAAGCTAGCAGCCTTTGTTCTGTAATAAACAATTTAGCTGACTCGTAGGATATTTGTCTGCACCACAAAACCACCCTTCCCCTTGGAAGTCACCTCCTCTTCCCTATATACACAGACACATACACACACACACACACACTCACACACTCACACTACCAAACCTAGCCCAGCCATGGGTGTGTCTGAGAGGCTGCGTCTTCTCAGGATAGTGCACAAGCTGGCCTCATTCCCTTACTGGAAATAATCCTCCCAGGTGATAGCAATTTGTTTGCCTGAAAGTGTCGAAAGGAGGGTGGGGGAACTAGCACATCTGAGCCAGGCTGTGTTTTAAACTTGAGCCAAACCTCTCTATTTTCCAATCTACTTGTAATTATTTTCCTTCTTTGAATCTTTTGTGTAAGGTGCCTGAAGTGCTTCGGTAGTGCTGTACAAATGGAGTTGATTGCTGCTTATGATAACGCTGTAAATGTTCTATGTGAATGATTTGGATATATTTGATTTACTGGGCTATTTGTATTGTGCATTTCCTGCATTGTGAAACATATAGCTGTAGAACCTTAAAAGTAAATAAAATGTAAAAAAAATCGAATAAAATATGCTTCAAAATGCTCCACAAGTACATTATGACTTCTTCAGATGAGATGCACTTGGGCTCCTGAGCCACTGGAATCCAGATTTTGTTGCATGTGTTTCACAGGTCTCCCTGTGGGCAGATTTAGCTCTCCCTGCCTCTAAAATATGCGCCCTCTTTCTTACCTACCATGGATGCTGGTGAAAGCATCCATGACAGAGAACAAGGTTTTTCTACTGCTACAGGGACCTGTATATCCAGGGACTAACAGGGACCTTTATATCCAGATGCTACTAAGCAAGGTCAGAGATGTAGGGGATTAAAATCACATAAAAGTGCAAATAGCTAAGGAAAGATCCTTTCTTTTAATAAACAAGAGCAACAGCACCCAGCACTTGGAGAACAGGAAGAGAAGGAAAGAAAAGCAGCTAAGTCCACCAATGGGGAGTAAAAAGTCACAGGAGAGATGTAAAAGAGAAGCCTAACCCACATTCATTTGTTTATCAAAGGTATCGATTTTGAGCGTTCAGGTGAATAACCTCTCTGTGGTGAATTTGGGTTTAAAAGTCAGTTGCTATGATTTATTTATGCATTCAAGCTTTTTTTGAGAATATATTTTGTGCCAGGACTTATAATGGACACTGAGGACTCAGCAGTAAAAGTCATGTTTCCTCTCCACAAGAATCTCTCATCTAGTGGGAGAATTAGATGAGAGGAAGATCATCAGGGTGCAGCATGGTGTGAAAAATTCGTCCTCGAAAGGCCTGGAACCTTTATTGTTTCCTAATCCACAGATATCTGAATTGATTCTTAAAAGATCTTATTTGAGTTAACTTACAAATCTTCAAGTCTTTTTACTCGAAGTAAGAAAAACATTCTTCATCATGACCCAGTAAATACAAACACACATGAAGCTGAAAAACATTTTTTTATTATATTGTACTTTTTATGTAAAGTGTACTTTGTTATTTTCCATTCTATTTGTCTCCCTTTTTTAAGAAAAAAGGAAGGTCACAACTCATTAACTTGGTGTAATAACTCACTAATGGGTTATGATGTACAGTTTGCAAATGAAGTAAACAAGAAGGAGCACTCCAGGCAGAGGACACTGCACAGGCAGGAGAGCACGTCTTCACTGCATGACCTTTAGCAACTCTCTGGGACCCCCGGACCCTTGGTGTTCCAGCCATTTTGGATGGATGAGGAGTTGGAAGTGAAGGAAAACATTTATCGAGCACCTCCTGCGGGTCAACCATCGCGCTAGTAATGTTCCACATATATTATGCCAACATGTAGTAGAGTCAAGGAATGTTTCCTGCATTTTACAGATGAGAAAACTGAGGCTCAAATAAGTTGAATAATTGCCCCAAGATCACAGAGCAAGATTGGATGTAAGCATAAACATTCAGGTCCTGTGTGTGAGGCAGTATAGAGCAGTGTTTAAGGACACAGTTGCTGGATTCTTCCAGAAAAACAAAATTTGAAACTTCGTTCTGCCACTTACCACCTCAGTGATTTTGGACAAGTCAGTCTTTGTGGGCTTGGTTTCTTTATCTGCTTGAAATGAGGATAATAATAGGATACTATGAAGAGGTTGTAAGGACTAAATAAAATAGTGAATTTAAATACCTCTCATATGGGAAATTAATTGGTGGTATTTATCATTTATTATAAAGACAACCTTTCCCCTGTAGGACAGAGAGATGGTAGAATTGGTCCTGAACAAACTACTGTTTTCTCAGCAAAGGGATGAGACACCCTTGTCCCTTTGCTTTTCTTCAGCAAGGAAAGGACAGACTTCCTGGCGCCATTTTACATTTTCAAACGTCTAGACCCCATGAAGGATGAATGGGAGGACCAGGATTGTAGGCTCCAGAATGCCCAGCTCTGTCAACTCACCAGACATCTCTCACACCCCGTTAAGAGTCTACCTAGAAGCAGAATCCAAAATATTCAACTGGAGCCACAGATAAGAAGTATCACTATGCTTACAACTGGCCCCTCTACTTCTTCACAGATTGTCATCGGTGTCCCTAACCCCATGATTCTTCAACTTCTCTTCTGCATTCTTCACCCCTTCCAAGCCCTCTGCTCAACTTCTGCTGCTTCCTAAGACAGCTTTTGCTTCAAAGGCTATAATATGACAAATACTCTTAGGTCTGCCTCCTGCCCCATTGTTGTTGTTGTTTTCAGTTTATTTATTTTTTTATTTAAATCCAAATTAGTTAACATATTGTGTAATAATGATTTCAGGAATAGAATGTAAGGATTCATCACTTACTTATAACACCCAGTGCTCATCCCAACAAGTGCTCTCCTTAATGCCCATTGCCCATTTAGCCCATCCCTCCACCCAATACCCCACCAGCAACCCTCAGTTTGCTCTCTGTATTTAAGAGTCTCTTGTGGTTTGTCTCCCTCTCTATTTTTATCCTATTTTTGCTTCCCTTCCCCTATGTTCATCTGTTTTGTTTCTTAAATTCCACATATGAGTGAAATCGTATGGTATTTGTCTTTCTCTCACTGACTTATTCTGCTTAGCATAATACACTCTAGGTCCAACCACATTATTGCAAATGGCAAGATTTCATTGTTTTTTATCCCTCCTGCCCCATTGTTTAACGTAAGGCGTTCATACATTGATTCATCGGTGCATTGATTCTTACATTCAATAAACACAGTTTACATACTTACCTACAGTGTACCAGTCTATGATGGATGTTAAGGTTACAGAGATGAATAAGAACACACACCTCCTTCCCTCAGGATTCTTGTAGTCCATATCTGTAGGCAATTCAAATGTGCACAGATCATTACTTCCAAACACCTCATGTGTTATCTCCCTTGCGCTTATAATCTTCTTTAAATCTTTACAGCATGCCTATAAAGGCTTCCTACAGTGAAGTCTGCCCAGAAGACCACTGGTATTTAAAACTCATCTGTTAAAATACGATTTACTCTAATCTTTATTGAGTTTCTCATGGTAAAGGTCCTTGAAATGGAAATACCACTCAATACTGGATGTGCAAATTCCAGTTACTGTCTTCATTTTATTATACCCTTAGTGCCTTATGCCACAAGGCTTGGCATAAAGAAGTTTCCTTAGTAAATATTTGTTGAATGAATTAATCCCTAGACTCTCTTTCCTATACAGATGTGAAAGAAAAAAATTAGAATCTAAGTCAAGATCTTTGAACAACCAGTCCTACGGAAGTTCAGTACCAGCTGGGCTGCCACCAAGTAAATGGAGTCTGGTCATGTCCTGAGAACATAGGCATTACATACCAGTACTGGGATTTCCAGGAAACCTCTGGCACTAAAGGGCCTTTCAAGCTGCTTCATTTGCCTGCTGAATTCTGTGACTGCCTTTAAATTGGGGGCTAATTCAATAATAGATTTAGACAAGCACATACACCCAATACCTTCTTAGTGAGAGGACAAGGTAGGAACAGAGCCCAGGGTGAACCTCATCCTGTGTCTCATTCTCAACATCCTTAAGTTTTCCTGTTGGAAGTTGTATCAAGGGCAGTCTTAAGAAAACAAATCCCGGGGCGCCTGGGTGGCGCAGTCAGTTAAGCGTCCGACTTCAGCCAGGTCACGATTTCGCGGTCCGTGAGTTTGAGCCCCGCATCAGGCTCTGGGCCGATGGCTCAGAGCCTGGAGCCTGTTTCCGATTCTGTGTCTCCCTCTCTCTCTGCCCCTCCCCCGTTCATGCTCTGTCTCTCTCTGTCCCAAAAATAAATAAAAACGTTGAAAAAAAATTTTTTTTTTAAAAAGAAAACAAATCCCATTCAGGATTCTTTATCCTGATGCGTTTTTTATGCTGGGGGAAGGATGTTCTCACCTGATTGGTTTTGTTGGGAGGAGAAAGCTATATCATCATATAAGTAAGGGACTCTGGTCTTTGTTTTTTTCTTAAAATGGTAGCATGCCCTTCAACCCCACTTCCAGCCCCCCTTACTGCTGGTCAGTACTCTGTCAGGGGACTGCACTCCAGGGCAAAGCTGCTTCTAACTTCACCTGGCTATGGATTTCTCAAGGCTATTTAAGGCCAAGCCATGAAATCTGTGGATTTTACTATAAGTTGAATTTTTCTCTTTTTTCCCTCCGAACTTGGACCCAGCATGCTCTCCACAGCTATCCCCAGAGGACATATTATAATCATCTGCATGTACCCCTTGCCCATTACTAGCACAAGGCTGGCTGACAGTGGCATTTTTATCACTTCTCACTCATTCACTCATATATTCTTATTTAGCAAAATTATCATTTATTCATTTGGAAATATGATACATTGTAGCATGAAAAGAAATTCAAGACTGCTTGGATTCAGATTTCTTATCTATATTAAAATCTTACTGGAAAAGATATGGCCAATTATCTGAAACAGTTTAATAGGATGAAGCAGAAAGTGTGGAGAAAGTCTAGACTTGGGAAACCAGAAGAGATCTGGAGAGGGTATTGCAGTGTCTGGGTGGCCTGCATGTACCACTGGGGGCCAGAGCTTATGTGCCTGCATTTCACTCCTGATTTCACTTAAGCCCTACAACAGTGCTATGCCAGATATGATTACTATCACCATTGCACAGAAGAGTAACAGTGTAGAAGGCCAAAGTGGCTTAAAAAACCACTTACGCAATATGCTCTGTGACCAAGCCATATTCTTTACCCAGGTATATCTCTCACTGAAGCCCATGCTTTTTGGACTTCCATACAGTAAAGATGAACTTGACCCTATAGGGGTACAGGTTAAATTCAGATTGATTGACCTTCTGTTTGGTTTATACCTTATACTGACTTCTTCCAGATGGACCTGGTTTCTGGTCCAGACTTCAAAGTTTATCAGTTGCTAAAATGAAATTTTCATTTATAAAATGCACAAACACCTAGTCCACAGGCTTGTTGGTAGGATTAAGTTAAATCAAGTCTATAAAAGAGCCTGCTATATGGGACTGGTAGGTAAAGTGGAGGTCCTATAACCCCTTTAAGTGCTTAGAGCCTGCCTCCTAAGCTGGTGCCTCCTTTGAAGCAGAATAGAATCTGATGTTCCATTTATACTTTGAGACTCATTAGCATTATGCTCACTCTTTCAGGCATTTGCATTTTTAATTGCATCCTTAATTGTAGAATAAAAGGCTTTGTCTTCAGATAGCTAATTTTATGCCAGAAATAGAAAGGAGGAGGAGTCACTGGGGATCTGGGGGAGTTTTCTCCTTCCCTTGAGATCACAGCCTGGCCCTGAATTTTTAAAAGATTTTTCATTTTTAGATTTCTATAGAAAGAAGGACAAAGGTACATGGGCAGCCCCTCCACTGCCCATTACGTTTTTCCCCTACCTCTATGCTAAGATATGGAATCCAGGTATCATTTTTATTAATGGTACACCCTAATTCATTCACTCACCCACTCATTCATTCATCCAGAAAATCTGTTTTTGAGCCATAACCATCCACCCCATACTGTACTGTGCTCTGGGGATAAAAAGATTAATAGGGCATCTTTCCTGTCCTTAAGGTGTTCAAGGGTCGTGCTAACAAATTAGATTTTGCTCCCTGCCCCCTCATCTCTAGATGAGGTACCTATCTTTTTAACCCAAAATTGCTACCTCCTACAACAATCCAGACAGCTTTAGGTACAAAAGAGAACAGAACACTAAAAGGTGGGACGCAGAATGCTCACAGGAGAGACAGGTGACAAGTAAGGGCATGGGAAAAGAATTGAGGGAAACTTACCCCAAATCATGAGGTTAGATTTGCAGCAAAGGAATAGACTCAGCTATTTGTTCTTCAATCTCAGTGCCTAATACATTATAGGAATTCTTTAAATACTTATTGAATAAACTTTTTGAGTGGCAATTAAAGATGGTGGTTAACAGAACAAGGTATTGGGAAAACAATCAACGACTCATAGCTGGTTGAATGAGCACCTGCTCCTCTTTGTTACTTGGAACAATGTAAACTTCTCTCTTCTAACATTCATGCTCTCTTCTCTTCCTGCCTGTTGACCCCCCTGTCTCCTCCACTGGACTGGATGGGAGCACCTCTCAGGTGGAGATTTTCTTGGTTACAGCACAGTCTGGCATATGGTAACTGCTGACTCAATCCAATGAATGAATTATGCATGTCACAAGATTGGTGAGAGTTTAACTTTAATTAAAATTTTACTTGATTACTTTGTGGCTTGCAAATGGCTCCTTGCCTGACAAAGGTCTTCAGCCTTCTTGAGCATATGAATAAGCAGCCCTGTTAAGTAGTGATAATCATCTCAGACTACGTTGGGTCTTTTTTAAAACATTTAGCCAAACAAATGCTATATTTAATATAGGTTAGGCTTCAAATTCATTTTCCTGTTTATTATAAATCAATAATAACAGTAACAATAACAAACATGGAAAGATGCTTTTAAAATTCTCAATCACAATCATAATAAATAACAAACTATAATTGCATCATATTGTGAGCCAAGCAGTTTGATAAACACCTTATGTGGATTATTTAATTGTCAGAAAAACCCTATAAAATCAATGCTATCTTTATCCCCATTAAGAAAAGAGATGCTAGGTTTAAAGCTTACCCATAAGAGGTCAAACTGGGACTAGAATGTGTGTTGTCTTGTGCCCCTACCTACATCAGCATGTGACTTTATTGAAAGGCCTTCATATGTTTGATTTGATTTGATTTGATTTGATATGATTTGATTTGATTGCATACACTATGTCTGTTAAGTAGGTATTGTTTCCCAGTGGTTTTCAGCTAAGGAATCTGAGGCTCAGAATATTAAGCTATCTACTCTTTTTTCCAAGTGTAATATAGTACCAGGCCTTTGCCTCATCCATTCTCTTTAAAGATGTGTAAACACACAACTCACATGGACCTTTTTCTAGTGTTTGCCTTGTGTTTCATTTACTGCCATGTCACCCTGCACTTGATTTTTATAGAACTACGCAGGTATTATTAAATGTTGAGTGGGCAGTTGAATAACCTAGTCACCTTAGATCCTGTACACTAGTGTGAGCGTGTGGATTTGTGATTAAGTTGAGTAGGTCCACACTGAGGTGTGGCCATCACAACTGTGTGAACAAGGTCTCTGCCCCTCTTGTGCCAAGACAAATTCTGCAGCCTGCATAGCACATCAAGGAACACAACTGCAGTACCTATCAGGCATCATGGCCCACACGTGAGAGGTGGGAACATACATACAGCCTGACACCCACTACCAACTACACGCTTTGCAGGGCCCACTGCAAAATGAAAATGTGCAGCTTGTTCTGAAATTAAGAATATCAAGGTGGTAAGAACAGAGCATGATCCTAAGTGCAGCACCCTGTGCTGCGGCCCAGTCCCCCCACCTATGAAGCCAGTCCTGCTGACACCTGGTTCAGGACATTGCGCTCAAAACTGAAAGCATGTGTGTTTTTCTTAGTCTAGTGCAGTAAGTGGAAGAAATGTGAAGTCAGCATCAAGAACATTTTCAAGAATTCAAGTTTTGTCTCTTATCTGAAAAAGTGCTTTATCTAAATTATCTGAATGCCTGATTTTATGATGTGTGGAAACACTATGTGCCAGCCCTCTTAATGCCTGAGAAACTTTAAGTTCCCACTTGCTCTGAGCTTTCAACAGCCTACTTTGAGTCATCTCTCTCCCATGAAGTAAATCTTTCAAAAGCTAAGTAGTGTCATTATTTCACATTTATTTAGCACCAGTGGTGCGTTTTAGTCTTCCCGTTCTGCAAGTTTCTGCCCCCTTCCTTTGTTCCTCAGGTCCAAATTTTTAAGAAAATGTACAAAAGTCTCTCAGAGGATTCTGGAAATTACTGGAGCTGTAGGTGTCGGTATCATTTCCAGGTGTCATTTTCTAAACACAAAGGCTGTAACACATAGATTTCCCTGACCAACAACATTAAAATAATAATAAAAACTTTAAAAAATCAGGGGCACCTGGGTGGCTCAGTCGGTTAAGCTTCCGACTTCAACTCGGGTCACGATCTCATCTTCTGTGAGTTCGAGCCCCATGTTGGGCTCTGTGCTAACAGCCTGGAGCCTGATTCAGATTCTGTGTCTCCCTCTCTCTGCCCCTCTCCCACTCACTCCGCCTCTCAAAAATGAATAAATGTTTAAAAAAAATTTTTTTTGAAATCAGGGACATGACATGGGACTGACAACTTGATTTCACCAAGTAAGAATTTTAGTGGCACCTGGGTGTCTAAGTTGGTTAAACATCCAATTCTTCGTTTTGGTTCAGGTCATGATCTCCTGGTTTCATGAGTTTGAGCCCTGTGTCTGACTCTGCACTGATAGTCCAGAACCTGCTTGCGATTCTCTCTCTCCCCCTCTCTCTCTGTCCCTCCCCCACTCATGCTGTCTCTGTTTCCCTCAAAATAAATACATAAACTTTAAAAAATAATTTTAAAAGCCATAAACACATACAAACTGTAATATATATTTTTAGTTTATTGCTCTTTATTATTGCCATCTGCTTATATGAGAAAGAACATTTTAATACCCAAAGAAAAATAAGAACATAATCAGAGCATCAGGAAAAGTATACCAAGTTTTAAAATTTATAGTTTTAAAACCTCACTAGATGAATCTCCATATTTCCTCTCTCTATATGAATCCTACCTCATAGCTGAAAAACTTAGGGCAAACGTCATGGCTACATTGTTTAATTCTTAATCCTGGATCTTTTGGTTCTAAATGATTCTAAAATGCTTGGGGTGCATTTTTGACCTTTGGATTGTTTTTTTTTTGTTTTTTGTTTTTTTGAGAAAGAATACCATCTTTTAAATTTTCTTTTTCCTCATTTATTTTCTTTATCTTCCATATAATTTTCTCAATAAGTAGGAAGCCCGAACCCATGCTTTTTGATAAACTGATGTTTTTTAGTGATGCTTATGAAAAGGTAAGAAGGAAGTTTCCATCATCAAATTATTTTTCATTATTTTTTAAATTATACTTTTATTTATTTACATTTATGTCATTCTTTCTTCATTTTAAAAAATAGACTCTTTAAAAAAGTATCATTGTAATTATAGCATCTTCCATTATGTTTTAAAACATTTTTATGCTGTATCATTTCAGGCCAGATTGCTTGCTTCATGTGCCATCCCACTTCAGTTCTCCTAAAAACACAGATTTGGCCTTTCAGATGCAGGACCCTACACTTCTGTTTTGTTTTTGTTTTTGTTTTTTGTTTGTTTTTTTGTTTTGTTTTGTTTTTTAACCTGATTGAAGGGGTAAAATACCGAGAAAATGTGACGGTAACTGAAATGAACTTTGCGATAATCAGGATATTTGGTAGCACTAGTGACCTCTACGATAAAAATATAAATTGTCATATAAATTAACTTTGTAGTTTTAACTCTCCAGACAAAGCTCACAAATCAGTTCCAGTGGCTTCTGCACTGTTTCATCTTCCTCTTTCTATTAAGGAGAGCTCTGAATGAGTCATCAGGAAGGTGTCTCTATGTTTCTGGCTTCTGTGAAGCCAGGTCAGTGAGGAGTTTCTGCACTTTCTGAAAGGCTTTTGTTGAACAAACCCCACTGTTGGTTCTTTATAAGATGATGACATTTTTCTTTTTTCCTAAAACTCCCTGTTCCTGCCCCTTCCCTCTTAAATGGATGTCCCACACTACTCCCACCTGCACAACACTCTACAATCTTCCTATGAGTCCTTGATTATATAATGGTTCAGGTATGCTGAGGACAAGGAGATGGTGATGAGAATTTAAATCTAATGATATCTGTGAGGGAATGTCATTATTAACCCCATTTTACAGTGAATGAAACCGAGGTTAGATAATTTGTTACTGCCAAAGTTACACAGCAAAGATGAAGGGGAAGAAATTCTCTGTTCTTAATGCCCAGGGTTTCTAGAAATACCGCATTTTTTTGGATATACTTGACTTCATATATGCTCCCTCATTCATATTGGTACTTGTAATTGTTATAGAAAGTCCTCTAAGTTTTACTTTAGAAAATATAATCATTTAATGTATAATGCATCTCCTTCAATAATAAGCAAGTACCTTAGAAATATTTGCTGAGTTGATCCTTAACATGGAGTTATGATGGCTCAACTTTGAACCATAGGGTCACACCCTTCATCTAGCAAGCATTCACAGAAAAGAGGCATGAGTTTTCCTGCTGCAGGCTGCTGTGTACAGAATGGGAGGATTGCAAGTCCCCTTGACTAACTTATAGCAAGTATGGTATGGTGGAAAGGACATGAATTTAAGGTTTTCTTTTTTTTCTTTTTTTTAAGTTTATTTATTTTGAGAGAGAGAGAGAGAGAGTGGAAGTAGGGAAGAGACACACACACAGAGAGAGAGAGAGAGAGGGAGAATCCCAAGCAGTTCCAACACTGTCAGTGCAAAGCCTGAGATCACGACCTGAGCCAAAATCAAGAGTTGGAAGCTTAACCAACTGAGATAATTAGGTGCCCAGAATTTAAGTTTTTCTTAGGTAACTATTAACTACAGGAAATTATTAGATGCTGGCAGGGGTAAAAAGTGGTTGAGATATGCCCTTAAGGATGCAGCTAAAGTGAGTTGGAAAAAACAGATGAAAATAATAATATTATTATTCTGAACCCAGGCTCTGCTCCAGGATCTGAGAACATGTGGGGGATAAAAAATGGAATTAAAAAGGCTAAATATGCAAGGTTCCCAAAGAAAAGCTGTATTTTGGGGGAGGTCATCTTTAGCAGTGTATTTCCTCTCTGAAGGAAGTTAATTATGCACTGTTATCATAGAATGAAACACTAACTCCTCTAGAATACCAGCTCACTCAGCCATTCCTTCATGAATTCACAGCATAATGGAGAAGGCAAAAAGCCAAGGTACTTAGATTTGAATCCTGGCTCTGCCACTTATTGCTTGTGTCTTGACTTTGGCAATTCACTTCTTCTCCCCCTGAGACTCAGATTCTTCTATAAAATGAGGATAATAAGTATACAACTCAAAAAGTTTTATAAAGAATAATGTTTAGGGGTACCTGAGTGGCTCCATTGTTTAAGGGTCTGACTCTTGATTTCGGCTCAGGTCATGATCTCACACTCAAGAGACTGAGCCCCAAATCAGGCTCCATGCACAGAAGAGATTAAGATTCTCTCTCTCCCCATCCCTCTCTCTCCCTATCTCTGTTTTCCCCTCTGCCCCTCCCCCATTCACACTCTCTCAAAAAAAAATGTTTAAAAATACTGATTTTAACGGTACGTGCATCCCAATGTTTATAGCAGCATTATAAACAATAGCCAAATTTGGGAAAGAACCCAAATGTCCATTGACTGATGAATGCATAAAGAAGATATGGTATATATATGCAATGGAATATTACTCAACCGTCAAAAAGAATGAAATCTTGTCATTTGCAATGACATGGATGGAGCTGGAATGTATTATGCTAAATGAAAAGTCAGAGAAAGACAAACATCGTATGATTTCAGTCATGTGTGGAATTAGAGAAACAAATGAACATAAGGGAAGGGGGGCAGAAAAGAGAGGGAGGCAAACCATAAGAGCCTCTTAACTATAGAGAACAAACTGCTGGAGGGAATGTAGGCAGGGGATGAGGCTAAACGGGTAATGGGCATTGAGGAGGGCACTTGTTGTGATGAGCACTGGGTGTTATATGTAAGTGATGAATCATTAAATTCTACTCCTGAAACCAATATTACTGTATGTTAACTAACTAGAATTTGAATAAAAACTAAAAACAAATATCCAGATTTATACACTAATTTATTATAATAATTAACAAAGGAGTGTGTTAAAGATTAAAAGTTGAAAATGAAAAAAAAAGTCAATCAAATCCTTAGTCAAAGTAGGGAGGATAAATACTTAAATACCTACTAGAAGGTGGTAACTGCCATGATAGATAAATGGACTCTGAAATAAAGAGATGAGACCCATTGTCTTCCTCTTGCAGGATTATCTGACTACTTTCATATCTTTTGTGTTCAGTAATAGCTAAGCAACAGATTTATTATGAAAGCTACTTTAGCCAAATTTTGTTACCTTTCAAACCCTTTCATTTTAAATTAACCCCCAAACACTGTATTACCCCCATCCTCTTTATTTTTATAATAGCTTCTATATTGATTTTCATTTGTCTATTGGCATGTCTTATAGAATGGTTAATTAAATACTTGTGTAGGGTTAACTACAAAAAAAAAAAAAAAAGAATAATGTTTATAACTCAACCCAGCATTTTACAAAAAATCTTCCAGAGATTAGAAAAGGGAAAACACTTCCTAACTTTTTCAATGTTAACATCACCTTGACACCAAAACACAACATGGTCACTATAAGAAAGGAAATTTATAGTCCAATCTCTCTCATAAACATACAATCAAAAGTACAAAATAAAGTATTAACACAGTGAATCTAGTGATCCATAGGAAGGATAATACAAGCACAGAATGCACTAAACTTCTGTTCATCAAAAGACACCATGAATAGGATAAAAGTGTAAGAGCATAGGAAAAGATTTGTAATACAGAGTTCTGGAAAAGGAATTATAATCAGAATATCTAAAGAACTGTCACAATATATTAGGCAAAAGATAGAAACCACACTTTTTAAATGGTCACAAGACTTGTAAAGATATTTCATGAAAGAGGAGGTACATCAGTGTCAATTCCCATATGAAATGGTATTTATTTCATTAGTCATCAGGTAAAGTAAAATATTAATGCCACTGTTCACCCACCAGAATGGCTAAAATTAAAATGATTGTTCATTCCAAGTGTTGGAAAGCATGCAGAGACTTTCATGGGCTGCTCATGAGAGATAAATTGGTATGACCACATTGGTATACTGTCAGCATTTACTGTCATTAAACATATTATACCCTATGATTCATTCTTAAGTATATACACAGTAGAAATATTTACATAAGTTCAACAAAAATCCATACAAGAATATTTATAGCTGCATTGTTTGTAATAATCTAATCCTGGAAATAACCCAAATGTCTACCAACAATAGAATAGGTTAAAAAGTTGTGGCATATTTACTTAAGAAAATATTGTACAGCAATAAAAATGAACAGTTTCTGGGGCACCTGGGTGGCTCAGCCAGTTAAGCATCTGACTTCAGTCAGGTCATGATCTCATGGTTGGTGCGTTTGAGCCCCACATCGGGCTCTGTGTGGACAGCTCAGAGCCTGGAGCCTACTTCAAATTCTGTATCTCCCTCTCTGTCTGCCCCTCCCCCACTCATTCTCTGTCTTGTCTTCATTAAGACAAGAGGGATTTCTAAGCATAGGGAGTCCAGCCAGTGTGGGTCATGTTGCCAGCCTCTCTCACTGTAACTGGTCCACATGGGCTGGAGAGAACTCCAGGGAAGAGCCAAGAAGAATCTCTAAATTAGGTGTTACTAACTGCCTCTCTTTGCTTCATCTCAGTGTCTCTGAACCTTGACTGCATGCTAAAATCACCTGGGTAGCTATAACGAAAAAACTTGTTTTCCTCTATGCTGCTCACTGCATACTTCACTTCTGACACCACACGTGTGGGTTTTTTCCCCCACACTGACCAATTCTCCAACGCCAGCTGGGCGTCCTAGAATTTAACTCCATTCTGACACTCTCTACCTGGGGATAGCATCAGATCCCACAAGTAAAAGTTTCAGCCTCCTACTTGAGGTCATCTGTGCTTCTGGCTGACTGGCTATGAATCAGAGGTCTCTGCAATCCCCTCCTCACACTTAATAATTTCTTAGAGCAGCTCATAGGACTCAGGAAAACAATTTACTTAGTAGATTGCTAGCTTATTATAAAAGTAAAACTCAGGAACAGTCAGATGGAAAAGATACATGGGGCAAGATCTAGGGGAAGAGGCACAGAGCTTCTATGTCATCTCCAGGAGGGCCACCCTCTCCACATCTCTGTGTTTTTGGCAATCCAGAAGCTCCCTGAACTATGTCCTAACTCTGTCTTTTAGGGGTTTTATTGAGGCTTCATTAGTGAGTCATGATTGACTAAATCATTGGCCACTGGTGATTAAATCAACCTCCAGTCCCTCTTTCTCCTTCAGAAGTCGGGACTGGGGCTGTACTGCCCCAGCCCTCTGATCACATGGGCTTGCAAGCAGGCCCCATCCTCAGGCTTTCCACAAGTCAGCTCATTAACAGAAACTGACCTGTGGTTGAAAAGAGTTTGTTAATAACAAAAGACAGTTTTATAGCTCTCATCACTTAGGACATTTCAAGGGTTTTAGGAGCTCTGTGCCTGGTATGGCACAAAGACCAAATCTTACAGTAAATTATAGTGTCACAAGTGCTCTTAAAACCCTGATGCCCAGGTCCCAGCCCAAACATATTGAGTCAGAATCTCCTGAGAATGTGTTCAAAGCATCAATATTTTTTAAAGCTCCTCTACCGATACCAGTGTGTAACAACATTAAGAACCACTATTTATCTTTTCTTTTTGCCTCTTTTGTTTTTAGCTTTACTTATTTCCTTATCACCTGAGAAAAATTGTTTAAAAAGTCTTGGCTTTCTGGCACAGAAGTCTAATGCAAATCTGCAGCTAATGGTAAGGTCAGTTCCTGGGACATCTTTCAATTTTGATCACATTCAGACTCAGAATTGGGAAACTAGCCATGAACCTGATGCTATAACTTGCTAACACTTAGCAAACATTCAATTTCCTCGTTTAAGACTAAATAACTTTGGAAAGAAGACTGCAAAGATTGGAGCGATCTCTGGAGAATCAGAAAGCTCTAACATTCATATTTTGATTTCCAGTGACTAAGAAATGAGCTGATTGGAAGTTCTTAAATTACATGAGGTCTCATTGAAAGTGTTCAGAGAGTACAGCTGAGGTCCAAAAAACCAGGTTTGAATGATGTACCTGGGTGTGTGCATGCGTGCGTGTGCTTGCAATAAACTCAGGTACAGGTTTGCAATAAACTCAGATACAACTAACGTTATCTCATCTCATTTCTGATTCTTACTTCTCCCCCTCCCCACTCTGTAGTGCACTGTCCCTGCTCCCTTTCCAGCCCCTCCCCACAGTTTAACCTTGGCCTCTCCCTGTACTCTCTCCTTTACCCACACTACACCCCACTTTAGGGCTTAGCCTCTCCCAAGCCTCAGCAATCGGTTGGCATGGAAACATTAGATGAGCCTGCCTGGTGGGAGAGAGATTCTGTTTCCAAGTGAAAATGGAAAAGATTCAAGTGTGATTCACTTCCAGCCATTTTAACTCTTGAGTTCATCCATCTATTTAAAACCTATCCATGGCTGCAGATCACCTACTTGGTACAGGAGATTATCTTGATCCAGACTCTGCCTTGCATCTCTGCTTCCCTCTGCAGCTTCAGCTACGGGCCCTGGGCCGCAGCCACACAGAGCACCCTGCTCTTTCATTTCTCTCTGCCTTTGCACTGGTCCCTTTCTTTGCATTCTAAGTGGTTTCCCAAGGTCTTTCAGGCATCAGTTCTTCCTAGGAGGTTTCTTGGCCCACACCTGTGACGCTTCCTATCCTAGCACTTCAGTTGTAGTGACTATACGAAACTCCAAACTTAGGTGACTGTTTCCTCCCTAGACCGTGAATGCATTAAAGGAGAAGCATGCCCATGCTCGAAGTCTGTATGTTTCTTACACTCCTAGGGTGGAGTCTTGGCTCCATCACTTACTTATTAGATCGGAGATCTTGCACAATTCACTTACCCATTGTAAGCGTCAATTTTCTCATACCTAAGATAGAATGATGCAGGGCGCCTGGGTGGCTCAGTCGGTTAAGCATCTGACTTTGGCTCAGGTCATGATCTCACAGTCCATGAGTTTGAGCCCCGCGTCGGGTTCTGTGCTGACAGCTCGGAAGCCTGGAGCCTGCTTCAGATTCTATATTTCCCTCTCTCTGACCCTCCCCTGTTCATGCTCTTTCTCTGTCTCAAAAATAAATAAACATTAAAAAAAATTTTAAATAGAATGATGCTCCTGCTTATCATATGCTGGGTATGTGTTAAGCACTTTATCTTCTTTAATCCCCACACTAATTCAGTGAGAGATAAGGCAATATTGTTGATCCCCTTTTACAGTGAGGAAATTAAGACTCAGGAGTTGAGAAACTGGCCCTGAATCACATAGCTTCTACACGGTGGAGCCAACATTCAAGCCCAGGTCTGAATCTGTATTATTCTGCTCTAGTGCCTGTGTGTCTTTACATAAAGCACCTAGCCCTGTGCCTGCCTGGGGTTGGGAGGGGATAGGTGGACATATGGATACATCAATGATAAATTGCCCAAGAAAAAGCAATCCTGTTCTCTCTTTGGGGATCCAAATGGAAAATTAAATCCTCTCCTGTGCCTTTAAGTCTAAAGTGCATAGTTTCTCCAAGATTGTGGCTAAAGTCAAGAATATAAAGGCATCTATCACCTTTGTTTATACTTGTGAGCTACTGGAAAAACCTGTTTCCTTCCCACTTGAACCAGTGCCCCATCCCCAAAGAAGTGAAAGATAGATTAGTTCTTTAAGAACTGGAAAGCAGAAAAAAAAAAAAAAAAAGTGCTTGAAATAGCTGTTAAATCACCTTGATAGCTGTCATTGCCACTGGGAAACAAGCCGGTCAGGGTCCCATGTTCAGCACAGTGTCATGGCACGCTGCTGCTCAGGAGTACAAAGAAGAAGCCGGCCAAGTGAATGCCACTCAAGGAGACATAGTTAAGCTTTAGCGTAAATCACTCAATACTGTTCAGTGAATTTCTACCATTTTCTTTTATAACCAGTAATTTAGCACAAGAAAAAAATGTGCTTTTATTCAACTATTTCTATTTTTACTTACAGATAAGTGTAAAAATCGTTTAATGAAGGGATTCTGTGTTGCAGCTGAGTGTATGTAAATAATGCCTTAGATTTCAAAAGGATAGAACAAAGCTTGTCAGTTTGTCTAGGACCAGCTACCACACAATGTTTCTTTTTTTATAGCCTGCTTCAATCATAGCCTTGGTTACCAGGGCTACTGATTTTTAAAACTGTAGTGCTGGAATTATTGAACAGCATGGTCTCCTACAGAATCCTAGAAGCAGTGAATAAATATTACTGCCTTCCATCACATTCTCTCTCTCCCTTTGTCTCTCTCCCCTCCCCCAAATCTTCATCTCAGTCTCTATATACATGCATTAAACTCAATTTTCAGTACACTGAAATCAAAATCAATTTCCTGTACACCTGTATTTGAGGACCAGAATAGTGATACACTTAAAAGCTGAAGTTCTTTGATCAGATGACCAGGATTACACTTTGCTTCCTCCATTTACCACTTGAGTGACCTTGGACATGTTACTTAACCTCTTTAGGTTTCAGTTAGCTCATCTTTCTACTATGGAGAACAGCCTCATTATCATGTTGCATAAATGAAATCAGATACTGTTTACAAAATGCTTAGCACAGTGTTCAGCCCATATGAAAAGATGCTCAATAAATGACAGCACCTATGATTGTTATTATCTCATTAGACAGTAAGGATTCAGCGAGATAACCCATTACTTCTAGGCAAATAGGGTGTGCTTAATAAACATTAGCTGTCATTATGATTACCATTGATGTGTTATCCTGTGACTGTTGTGTAGTTGGTAGCTATACTCTTGTTCCCCAAAGTTCTTTTCTTTTCTGTCTTTGCTTTGTTGGCTTCAGTGCCAAGCAAATAGCAGGGCTCCATAAATATTTAATTGCCTTCCCATTTTCCTTTTGTTTTCTTTCCAGTCACACCCCACAGGTGGAGACATGCTTTTTCCCCGCCTTGATACAGATCAGTACAGCCTGGGGAAAATTGAGGGACTTATGAGTTGCTGTATGACCTAATACAAATTACTCTCATCTCTCAGTCTCAGATTTTTAGAAGTAGAACAGGATCATCTCTGAGATCTGTCCCCATCTGATATACCTTGACTCTCAGATTCTGTTTTAACCAGAGGCTTTGGGAGAGCTACATAGTGAAAGGTTCATATCTTAGAGAACCTCTGTTCGCAGTGAATTTGAGGATCGGACACGAAATAGCAAACTCTGAGTGATGTTATTGCAGTTCTTGACCTACTGTGGTATTTGAGGAGTGTTAAGATCCTGAGGTCACCCCCGAATTCAGTCGTGTGAAAATAATCCCTAGCATTGCCAAAAATACAAGCATGTGGGGTTAAGCACCAAGCATTTTAAATTTACTACATTTGGTACATTTACTACACAGTGCACCCAGCCTTTGCCCTAGAAAGGCTAATTCTATTGCACATGAAGAGATAATTCTGGATTAATAAGGAAAATCAGATAGAAAACCATAGGCCTTCAACATGGCTACCTTAGAGACAAACTTTTCCAGTAGAATTTTCTTTGCTTTGGGATGGAAAGGGACTGCACTTTATGAATTTCAAATTTCAGTTTATTTCAACTCAGGGTGAGAGTAGGGAATGAAGATGGGGAGTGGGGAGATGGGTGTGTGCCTGCAAAGATCTGTGCCTTCTCCGATAAACAACCTATGTTGCTGTCAATAATAGAAAAATATTTTTTTTCATTTCGGGGTTTAAAATCAGTTGTTAGATGATTTACTGAAATCTGAGTCTCCTATCTTTTGTGTGTTATAGGTATAAAAACCAAGCCAGCTTCATGGGAAATTTCAAAATTCTGCCACCTCTGGCTCCCAGAGCTCCTCCATCTGCCCTAGCTGTGCTTAGAGCCAGAAAGCACAGAGCCAGATTTCTCATTAGCAGTAAACCTGTTGGACTATGAGCATGAGGCATACAGAACCCTGCTAGGGCATGTTGGGTGCAAGCGTGACAACAGTTATCTCAAGGCTCTGAAGCCCATGAGGTCTGCAAAGGGCATGTCCAGGGCAAGGGATTTCCCAGCTCAGGGTATCTTCTAAGTTCATTTTGACATAGGCAGTTTGTGCCCTGGGGAAATACTGTTCTCCTTCCAGCAGAAGATGGTCACTTTCCTTTGTGATTTATCTCCTCCTATGGTTTGAGGTAAATATTAGGATGAACCATATGAAATTGTCGATGTTACATATGGTTCCACCTAATATTTTATTTTAAAAGGGGGCTTCTACTTGAATATGCTGGCAGCTTGCTGTCACTTTATTGGCAGGAAAGTAGGTTCTTGGACAATGGGAGGTTCAAAATGGGCATGTATGCCTAATTCCTGCCTGTGATTCTGTGAACAGTCTGTTGTGTTGAAGGAACTCATTGGAGACCCTTGACTGTTTTAACAGAACCCCACCATGGTTTGTTGGATTTTAAATTAAAATAATAGAGCAACAAATAAAAGAAAAACACTTTGTCCATTAGCCTGCCACTTCAACAAACCACGCAACCAACTGTGCTCTTAGCTCTTGTGTTAGAATCCACTGCAGTGTCTGAAGATTTGTGTGATACAGGGTTGCTCCAAGACTCTACTAAATCAGTGTCATTGCTCAGCCAGACAAGCCATGTGCAATGCTTTTCAAAATGCTATAGACTCAGGGCGCCTGGGTGGCTCAGTTGGTTAAGCTTCCAACTCTTGATTTCAACTCAGGGGCTGTGTGAGATTGAGCCCCACATTGGGCTCCATGTGCTGGGCCCAGAGACTGCTTGGGATTATCTCCCTCCCTTTCTCTGACCCTCCTCTGCTTCTCTCTCTCTCTCTCTCTCTCTCTCTCTCAAAATAAATAAATAAATATAAATTAATTAATTAATTAATTAAAAAATAAAATGCTATAGACTCCATGTGAGGAGGTGCTTAGATACAAATACCTAGGAAAGTGGAAAGACAGACAGCTTCCTGTGGACCTGCCTGACTTGGGAGAGGTCAGCCATGTTCCTTGCCTGCTGCTTGTTCTCTATTGCCTCTGAACTGAAGTTATCATAGGTGCTGTGAATAAAAGAGTAGTTTCACTTAGTAATAAATATCAGTACTTTAAAAAAATTTTTTTAACGTTTATTTATTTTTGAGACAGAGACAGAGTGTGAACGGGAGGAGGGTCAGAGAGAGAGGGAGACACAGAATCTGAGACAGGCTCCAGGCTCTGTGCTGTCAGCACAGAGCCTGACATGGAGCTCGAACTCACAGACCGCGAGATCATGACCTGAGCCAAAGTCAGACGCTTAACCGACTGAGCCACCCAGGTGCCCCTAAATATCAATCACTACTTTAAATCTTTTGCAAACAAGGCAAAACACAGCTGAATTAACTAAGCACAAAAGTCAAACGTGTACACACGAAGTCACTTTCCTCCCGAGAGAAAGAGGTGATAGAACTTGTTGAGGGTGTATTACCTCCTAAAGGCCTCCTGATACGTCCACTCAGCCAATATTCTTAGGAACACTAGGAGGTAAGTGTTGCTTAATTTTTCAGATGAGGAAACAGATGCAGACAGTAAATTCACCCAAGTTCACACATGAGCAGAGTAAAGAATTAAACCCGAGGGCTTCTGATTCCCAAGTTTGTACCATTCACATGAATGCACTGGTTCTTCTTCCAAACTATTAGAGATATTCAAGGTTATCATTAACACTTGAATTGCTGGGGCTCATTAACTGTTCATTTTAACCCTCGATTGACATCTTCATTTTCTAGCTGACTTCCAGGGGTATATGCCAAAAATAAATAAGTAATTTAAATAAGAAACAAATCATAACCAGGAAGAAAGCATGAATCCTGCCTGCTCACCTTGGTAATTTAAGAACCAGTTACCTTGAGGGGTGCCTGAGTGGCTCTGTCGGTTAAGCATCTGGCTTCAGCTCAGGTCATGGTTTAGGAGTTTGAGCCACACATCAGACTCTGTACTGACAGCTCAGAGCCTGGGGCCTGCTTAAGATTCGGTGTCTCCCTCTCTCTCTGCCCCTCCTCCACTCACACTCTGTCTCTCTCTCTGTCTCTTAAAAATAAATAAGCATTAAAAAAAATTTTTTTTTAAAGAACCAGTTGCCTTGAAAAGTATGACATGTTTGGTATTGGTTTGAAACACTTCAGCGAGGGTTACAGGTTGTACCCATTGACTGGCATTCCCAGGGCCTATCTATCTATCTCTCTCTCTCCCTCCTGATCTATCTATACTTCAGATAGTATAATTTTATTCAATGAAATGCACAAATCAATGAATTTTAATAAAAGTAGGTATCTCTCCAGCCACCGCCCAGATTGAGACACAGAACTTTCCAACACCCTAGGTTTCCTCATGTCCATTCCAGTCAGTATACTAGGTCTCACCCCCAACCCTGAGAGATGATTACTCCGAATTCTATCACCGTAGATTAGTTTAGCCTATTCTTAAACTTCATATAAATGTAACCTTGCAGTTTGTGTCCTTTAACATCTGATTCTTTGACCCAACATAATGTTTTTAAAAGTCATCTGTATCGTTTTGTATTTTGGTAGTCTGTCACGTTTTGTCACTTTATGTATTATTCCATTACATGAATATAATATAATTTGTGCATCCATTCTTCTGTTGAAGGATATTTGGATCGTTTTCATTTGGAGGCTACTATGAATAAAGCTGCTGTCAACATTCTTATGCAAATCTTTTAAAGACAATAAGCACTCCCTTCTCTTGCATGTATATATACAGGAGTGAAACTACAGGGTCATAGGATAGGCAGATACTTTAAACTGCTAAACATTTTTGTAAAGTGATTATAGGCAACCAGTCTTTACCTGGGTATGCCTTCTAAAACTCCCTGGTGGACAGGAAGGGAGATCTTGTGCTCCTGAAAGAGAAGAGGGTAAGAATGGATATTGGGGGACAATCAGCAGCCTCTGCCACAGAGCTCATGGCTGTATTTCTTGAGTACATTAACCAAGATCGTTCCTTCCACGAATGTCCAGAGTATGAGATGCAAACACGAACTTATGTTTTCAAGTAGCGATAGTTCTGCTTCTTGAAATGGAGGTAAACTCAACTCCTTGGAGGCGCTAACAGCTGTGATGAGCTGGTGTTTCTAAAGGGCAGCTTCACTAGTTTCTTTGATTTCAGAGCTGATGAGAAGTGTTAGTGGAGATGTCAGAGGCTCTCAACACCTCTGATCAAGGTTGCCTTTTGATAAGGTGACACTTTTAGCTTCTGGCTGTATTCATTTAAGGCCTTTCTCCTCTTAGCAAAACTGAAAGTGCCTACAGATTCAGATAGGTGCATGTGGATTAGCTAATTCTTCCCCCTTGATTATGTTGTTTTTAAATTTCTCTACTGACTGTGAATTACCTGGTTCTTAACAAAGAGGTTAAATCCTCTGTGGACCTCACTTTGCATAATTCTCTAAGTACATGAAGGTAACTGACTTATGTTTTCAAGGGGCAGCAATTCTCTGTTTCTTGAAATGGCGTTAAACACCACAGAGATGCTGATGGCTCTGAGGAATGACATTCCCAGAGGGCAGCATAATGTCTGGCATAGTAAAGACACTTGACAAATGTGTGCCCCCTTCCGCTAGAATCTCCCAGGTAAGTGAGGCGCGCAGATAAGTAGATCATAATGACGGTGTAGGGCGGTTAAGTGCTGTGCAAAGCACAGATGTGAGTGTTTTCATTACTGCCTTTTATGGCTTCATATCAGAAAAATGCCGTCTGTCATGAAATGCAAGAAACGTGACATTCTCACATTTACAGACAGTAGCGGAACCCTGAACTTTGTGCTATTACATTCAGTACCTGACCAGTGCAGCTCTGTGAAAGTGCCCTTGGGTGTACTGCTCTGTGATCCATTTAGTAACCTGACTTCTGCACTCCTTTGAAAAATGAGTGATGTATAGAAGGTAAGAACAACAGAGAACAGCCCAATAAAATCTCCCAACACCCAGAGCTGCTCCACCTTTAACTGGCTGAGTGACCAAACACTTTCTTAAATTCTGAGTCTCCTTATTTCATCTTTTTTTTTTATTTAAAAAATTTTTTAATGTTTTTTTAAATTTGTTTTTGAAAGAGATAGAGAGGTGGAGAGCAAGCAGGGGACGGGCAGAGAGAGAGGGACACACAGAGTTGGAAGCAGGCTCCAGCCTCGGAACTGTCAGCACAGAGCCCGACACAGAGCTCAAATTCCCCAACTGTGAGATCATGACCTGAGCCGAAGTAAGATGCTTAACTGAGTGAGCCACCCAGGTGTGCCTCCTTATTTCATCTTTAAAAGGTGTACAATATCAGTTCTTATCACACAGAGGGCTTGTGAGAATTAACTGTGAGTTTATTGGGTAAAACTCCTTAGAATATCACCTGGCACTTGGCCAGCACTTATTGTTGCTGTTATCATCATTGTCTTTTCTGTGGTATTATTTCCCTGATGCCATTGCTTCAGAAACTAGTTGGGACTTTTATGTATGTTTTTCTGCTTGCTTGCTTTTTTTTCCCTTCTAAGTGGGTTAAAAAATCTCATGTCTTCACATTTAAAAAAGGTTTCTTTCTAGAGTGCCTAGGTGGCTCCGTTGGTAAAGCGTCTGACTTCAGCTCAGGTCATGATCTCATGGCTCATGGGTTCGAGTCCCACATTAGGCTCTGCGCTGACAGCTCAGAGCCTGGAGCTGCTTCAGATTCTGTGTCTCCCTCTCTCTCTGCCCCTCCCCCAGTCACACTCTGTCTCTCTCCCCCGCAAAAATAAACAAACATTTTAAAAAAATTTTTAAGATTTCTTTTTAAATTATTTTTTATTAGAGTTTGTTTTTTAGAGTATTTGTAGGTTCACAGAAAAGTGCAGAGATTTCCAGTGTACCTTCTGCCCCCCAATATGCGCAGTCTCCTCCATTTATCAAGCTCCCACTTGAGTGTACGTTTGTTAGAGTTGATGAGCTTATATAAATACATCATTATTACTCAAAGTCCACAGTTTACATTAGGGTTCATTCTTGCTCTTGTACACGTTATGAGTTTTGACAAATGTGTAATGACGTGTATCCACCTTTATGTTATCATGCAGAGGAATTTCACTGTCCTAAAAATCCTGAAGTTTTCATAGTCTGTATTCTTCATTTCCTCAAAAACCCAAAGATGAGTTAACCAAAAATATGACTTCAGAAGAATTGTATGAAAGAAAAAAAATTACTCTTGGAAGTTTTACTCTGAGACCACACTTAAAATTCAGTGGTAAACTTGGTAACATTTGTCTGTGCTGGCTGGGGGATAAATATACTAGAAATAGATGGAATGTCTTATGAGTAAAGGAAGCAGTTTGAAGTATTGTCATTGTGAATATAGTAAACTGCTGAAGATAAATTTTTGGTGTATTTGGAGTCTTGGCATGAAAGCCTTTATCATCACGGTGCTGCCTCTTTTTTTTAATTTAGTTTGGTTTATTTTAATAAGCTCTTCAAGCATTTTGTGCAAGCCTGAGCAAAGATATTCATGAATATATTTCTGCTAAAGCACACTAATGAATTATTTATTTTGAAATCTGTCTGTATTTGTAGCTATTGATAACAGCAGTTTTAGAGAAATGAAAACCTTTGAATCCTGTATCTGACTTTTGTGAGGTGAAATGTGATAGGATTTGAAAATAGAAGGGAATAGATATTTGTGATGTGTGTCGCTGATAAAAGATCACTATCTAGAATAGCATACATAGAGAATACAAAGCAAAGAGCAGGGTTCTAAAAGCCCTATAGAAAATGCGTGAGGTTTTTTTAAAAAGCAAAGAAAACACATGACCTATTAACATATGAAAAGATGCTTAAAATCATTAGTAGTCAACGAATTGCAAATTAAACTGCAGTAAGGTGCCATTTCACATTCACCGAAATGACAAAAATTAAGAAGTCTAGTCAATTCCAGGTGTTAGAGAGGATATAGAATGACTGGAACCTTCTCCACTCTGTCAACTGGAACAACTGCTTTGGAAAACAGATTAACATTAATTAGTTAAATTGCAAATATAACCCAACAACTCACTTGTTATATAAATATATATATACATATATATGTGCATTTATACACACACACACACACACACACACACACCCCTTAATGAAACTTTTGTACATATGCACTGGAGATACGTATAAGTATATTTGTACCAATACTGTTAATGAAATCTAAAGATAACCCAATGTCCATCAGTAGGACGGATATCTACATGGTTATATTCATACACTGAACACAGCAGTGAGACTTGATAAATAATTGCCACAGACATCAACATGGGTGAGCCATGCAACATAATGTGGGCTCCAAGAATCAGGCTATGGGTTCTATATCTGTATTCATGTTCTATATATTACTTAGGGATACATACATATATGTGATAACACTATAAGGAAAATTAGGGGATGATTTGCCCCAATCATCTGAAGAGTTACCTATGGACGGAGAATGGTTAGGGAGGCAATGCTATTACCAAGAAGAGCATCCAGAGGGACTCTAAATTACTATTAGTGTTCTTGGTTTGTCTCGGTGTGTGTGTGTGTGTGTGTGTGTGTGTGTGTGTGTGTAATAGTCATTTTATTTTTCTTTAAACTCTATAGAGATTTTATACGATTTTTTGAATATGTTATACTTCTCTCTCATACACACACACACACACACACACACACACACACTGGTGTTTATGCACACATTAAAAAAAGGCAAAGGATGGGCCTAACTTGGCTGTATGGTCATGGAAAATAGAAGCAGGAAGGAAAGAATATTCTTGGGGCACCTGGGCACTCAGTCAGTTAAGCATCAGACTCTTGATTTTGGCTAAGTTGTGATCTCACAGTTCGTAAATTTGAGCCCTGCATCGGGCTCCACGCTGACAGTGTGGAGCTTGCTTGAGATTCTCTCTGTCCCTTGGTCTCTGCCCCCTCCTCCACTGTGCTTGCTCTCTCTCTCTCAAAATAAATAAAAAACTGTAAAATAAAGAATATTATTTAAAGTGCCATCATATTACCTTATTTTTTTCTTTAACTGGTGAGATTGAATTATATATAAGTAAACAAAATTGGGACCAAAAAAATGGCAAACCAATTTTGTGACCTTGTCAGCAATATTGCATCCTTACCACTATTGAGCACTTACTATATTTCAGGCACTCTCTTCGTTTTTGCTGTTCTTCACAGTCGCACTGTGAGGTAGGTACTAATGTATCCACGTTTACCAAGAAGTGCACTCAGAATCAGAAAGGTTGAGGAATTGGCCCAGTCTGAAAGCTGGAAAGTGTCAGTTTGCCTCCATGAAATGCAGATTCAGTTCCTTGGCTGAATATAATTAAGATAAGCTGAAATGCAGAATCAGATTCTGCCCTCTCCACAGTACCCTATTCCATCTCTTGGTTTAGCATTTTCCTTGTCTTCCATGGAAGACATTCCATGTCCTCCAATCTTCCAATGCAGGTTGGAGACAGCTTCTTAGTCCAAGTCTTAGGACAAATGATGTCCTTGTTGGACTTCCATTCACCCTTTCTTTGATGGAATTTTCCGCAATAAGGAGGTCATATTTTCATGATATTAGCACACTGTTCACCGCCAGCATGATGCTGTGCTTCACTGAAAAATAATCGCCCAGGAGGACTAATCAGTATGAAGGCACATGTATTTTGCAGAGTGTGTCAGAGCATGGGTCCAATCAATTATGTTTTTTGTAATGACCAGATTTTCATACTGGAACATGTTAAATAATTGGCTGCAATGAAAAATGCTAGGGAGAGTTCATAAGAAAACTAATTGAACTGGAGAAGCAGAAAAAGACTCATTCATTTCCATAAATGATATTTGAAATCCAGAAAAATGCTGTTCATTCATTTTCTCCATCCGTGATTTATTCTCACTGTAGCACATTAATCTCTGCTGTTTTGCAAAAGTTGTAGTTCGTCCTCATCTTTCTTCCTGAGAGAGAGGGCACTGTGACAAAGCTCTTTGGGATTGGGATCTGATTCTCTAGAAGAAGGTCTAGCAGGTCCAAGGTGTCAGCAAAGGCAGGGTCAGGACTGGTTGCAATGGGCAAACAAGCCTTGGAGCTTGGGGAATTAAAAACAAAGATTGGAGTAAGTTGTTGCTCTCCTTAAGAAATGCCGGGCACCATCTTACCTTGCAGGTGTAGTTCCCAAATCTGTCTCATCATACGAATTGCCTGGGAAGCTAGCAAATATTTGAAACAAACAAACAAAAAACATAGGGTCCTGACCCTACCCTAAATTTATCAAATCAGAACATCTCAACGTAGAGCCAGAGGTTCTATTTATACATAGCACCTTAGAAAATTCAGCTATGTTTGGGAACTATTGGTTCATATAGTGTAATGTCCTAAACTCTTTGACACGACATTCAGGGACCTTTGCAAAGTAACTTCAGTGTGCCCACTCCCCCCAGTTATTGACAGGAAAAAAAGGACTCTATCCTTCTTCCAACATAAGGCCATGGAATTTTGCTTCCATTCCTTCAGTAAACACTTACGGAGTACCTACTATGTACCAGACTTGATAGATACATGAGAATGTATCTTACTCTATCATTGTATGCTCTCAGCTAAGTTCAGAAACGGGGACAAACTTCTAAAATAAATAGCACTACAGTCTGGCTTATGCTAAATGACAACTGCAACTTCCACCAAGAATGAAAAACACAGGATATGCTTCTCTCTTTCTCAGAACAGACCCTGCTCATGGTTTCCAGCATTCTTCCCTCTGTGTCTGGAAGCAACTTCAGAATCCTTCTCAATGGCCACTATCATGCTGTCTGCTTTGGCAGACAAGACAAAGCCTGTCTGCAGTCTCTGTTATAGACCACATTGCAGAAGCCCAGTCCAGTGGCCCCCACCTCCACCCCTTGAAATGATTGAACTTGTGCTCAGACTTTAGGAAAGGTAGGATTTTCCAGACATGGCATTTACCTGTGGGGTGAGCCAGTGGGCAGTGATGAGCCCCACAACAGATGCCCCTCTCCACACTCCTCCCTCTACCAGAGGCCATGCTCTTGCTGGACTGAGAACTTGAATGGTTTTTGACATTCAGGCTGTACTCTCTCTCTCTCTTTTGTCTGTCTGAATTATCCGTATGCAGCTACTGTAGTAAGTCATAACATCAGAACAAGTTTTCTAAAGTCTCATTTACTTCAGGCTACATAACTTTGCAATTAAATTTTATACATGCAGGAATGAAGGGAGATGGTAAGAAAGGAGATGTAGAAAATCTCCCAAGAGAAACACTGCTTCCTTGTCACCAGAGGTTAGTGCCATTAGGAATAGGGGATAGTGAAATGGAGAGCACAGCCAGATTCAGCCAGAATCTGGATTTGAGTGGCACATTCCCCACCCCCTTCAATTCTATTCCCTTCCCCTGCCCATTGCAAGCTGTGTGAATTCATCTTCAAAACAAAACAGAACAGTGTGTGTGTGAATAATCTTTATATCATGAGCTTGTTTTAAATTATATAAATAATCCACATGAGCCTCTTAAATGTCTTGCTGACCAGGCCTTTATATCCTCAGTTTCTGATCCAGAACCTGGCACATAAAAGTTTTCAATAAATGGCAGTCACCATCATATTACACTCCACTTATCTGTCAGTAATTTATCTGTCAATCTCAAGGATCCAGAACACCACTAAGAACTAGCTAACAGGCAAAATAAATGTCAATAGGAGCATGTATTTTCCAAGGTCGTAGATTTGCCTCAAAAAGATTTCTACAGACTCTCATGTAAAACCTATTCAGCCTTAGTTCTTCCAAGCTGTTACTATTCAGTTTTTTGTTTGTGTTGTTGCTGTTTACACATTGTAGATAACAAATAGAATAATGTGAGGAATGAGGTTTGTCAGGTAAAAATTAACTTCATGGAGAGAGAAGAAATTAGTAAGACTCAAAAACTACTCATCCAATGACCTATTCTGTGTCTGGGGCTTGCTAAATGGGACAGCATCATGTACTCAGGAAGCACAAAGTCTAGTGGGACTGGGATGTCCTCAGGTAACCCCTCAATACTGTGGTGTTATGAAAATCTGTCCAGGATGCCATGGTGTCACATGGTAAGTGGTCACTACTTCCTGTCAGAGAATTAGGGAAGGAAGGGCAAGACAGTTTTCCTAAAACCTTAGATGCTTTAGGTATCTTTTGAAAGGTTGGTAAGTGTTTATGAGAAAACCAGGTTAGGAAGGGAGGTGTTAGTTTTCCAATCAGAGGGACCAACAGGGGCAAAAAGCAAGAAGGTGTGGAAAGGCCCATTTCCCTCAGCAATCTACCACATAACCCAGTTCAGCATGACTGGAACTTAGGTTGTGATGGTGAGGCACAGAGCAGAAGTGAAGCTACAGGATGATAGGCCAGCTCACAAAGGTATTTACCTAGGCACCCTGCTGACTCTGGACTTTAGACTGTAGTCCAGGGAGAGAGAGAGAGCAACTTTTGTGGTTTTGTGCAGGGTGGGGAGGGGAGGGTATTGTTTGTTTGGTTGGTTATTTTTGGTTTGGTTTGGTTTTTTTTTTTTAAGTTTATTCATTTATTTTGAGAGAGTCAGTAAGCAGGGAAGGAGCAGAGAGAAATGGAGAGAGAGAATCCCAAGCAGGCTCCACTCTATCGACACAAAACCCAATGCAGGGCTTGACATCATGAACCATGAAATCATGACCTGAGACAAAATCAAGAGTCAGACGCCCAACCAACTGAGCCACTCAGGCACCCCAGTTTGTTTTGTTTTTTAAGCAAGCAAGTTGAAGTGGTCAGATTTGGTTTTAGAAAAATTACTCTTGCCGAGTGCAGAGGAAAGACTCGGGACTGGTGAGATTGGAAATAGAGAAACCGGTTAGGCTGTGGCAAGAATATAATCTAGAAATCACAAGCCCTAAACTGAGGTCGAAACAGTGAAACCAAAGATGGGGCAGATGCAAACCAGTCCAGGGAGGTAACCCCGCAGGATTAAAGTGTGTGGGGTGGATTTAGAACAAAAGCAAGACAGCTCTATACACCTCAGTAACCCTGAAGATATCACAGTACCATAAATGACAGGTTGAATGAAAATGATGAGTCATCAGAAGAGTTTAAGTTATGTTTAGTGCATTCTCTTTGCTGAAGCAGGGAAGTATAACATGTATTTTAGAAATAGTTCATTAATGTTTAATGTTTGATTTCCCAATGACTAATAAATGAGTTTTAATATATAGAAATATTTAACATTTTTTGAGTAACCAGTATTTGAGGATCTCTGTAGGTCCATTGCCTATTTAAATTTTAGAATTACCCTTTGGAGAAAGGACTGCTGAATCCTAATACAAATGAACAACAATCTAAAGCTCACATAGAGGACATAAATTTTTGAGAGTTTTACACCTGGAAGCGTTAGGATCATTTTGATTCCAAAGCCCACGCCTTTTCTCCCACGCTGTCACTAGCCACATCTTATTCAATGAGCAGTTATATTCTGATTGAAATGAGAAGCTATTACATACATACCATGCAAACTCAAATATGTACTTGGAGTTTGCTATCCCATCTTTCACTTTAAGATGGTGCTCAGGATTTTCTGAGTGGTTTTTCATAGGACTGAATAGAAGGTGATAGCTTCTTTGGAAGAACAACCAAGGAAAACAGACAGCACATGTGTGGAGCTGAGAAAATTATTGCAATAACAGTTGATCTAATTTCTTTTTTCCTTCTCAGAAATGCAGAATTGAACGTGCACCATCTTGCCCATGCAAAACACATATCCTCTGAAATAATTTTGAAATGTAAATTAATTCTCTGCCTGGAGCACATATCAAATCATTCCAGACAAGCTAGTCCTCCAGACTCAAATAAAGAGCATCCGACCGTGGCTATGGCCTCTCTCGAGCTCTGCACTAACTTTGTGAGCCTAGGCAAGCCATTTATTTAGTTGCTCTCCAACTTAGTATTTTCCATGGAAAAAGAAAATGGTAATACTTGACTTCTTCAGGAAGTTAAAAAGATAAGCATAAAAAATACCAGTGCTTTTAAAGGTCAACTATTCTGTACAAGTGCAGAGTTTATTTTTATTCTATCAGTCTTCTGGATGGAAGTGGAAAATTTCATCTTATTCCTTTTATTTTCTTCAGCAAACATTCAGGAACACATATTGTGTGCCAGTGGAGGAGAGGGATGTTTTCCATTCAGAAAGCTCATGATCTTTCTGCTCAATCAATATGTGACATGTCTACAATGCTCTCACTTATGGTGTCTCATTTAATCTTTATTTTATCTTTTGAGGTAGGGATTTGTCCATCCACATTTTATAGATGGGACTCTTGAGCCTAGGAAGAAACTGAATGTGACCCCAGGTTTTCTGACTTCCCAAACTCAGCTCTCTTTCTGTCATCACAGAATTGCTTCACTATCTCAATGGAGAAAACGGGTATATTCAAAATGAGCTTCCAAAAAAATCTAATTGGTACAAACTAAGAGCTATAAGTGTTAAGAGAGGAGAGCAATTAATTTCAGATAAGGTCCGTTCTCAGAGTGTATTCCAGAAGAAGATACATTTGAAATGGACTCGAGACAATAATCAGCACAGGAAAGGAAGGAAGACCATTCTAGATAGCAGAAGAAACATGAACAAAAATGTGGAGTTGCTCAAGTGAATGGTTATGATTGGGAACAATGAACATAGTACAATTAAAACATGGAAGCCCTAAAGAATTTTTTAAAGGAAGTTTGGATTCATATGTGAAAGGTCTTGAATGTCGTGTTAAATAATTTTAGAATGATTTTAAATAGTAAGGAATTTGTGCAGAGCAGTGATGAGATCATATTTGTGATTTAGATGTTACCCTAAGGCAGTGGGGAAGATGGGTTATAGGTAGCTGAGACCAGAAGCTGGGAAAACAACTATTATAGTATTTATACTATTATAGTAACATAGACAAACATTTAAAAGAAAGTGGATTAAGGCGGGGCAATGGGATGAGTGAGAAAGAGTGAAGCAACATTTTAAATTAGATTCAACACTAATAGAATGTTAGATTTGAAGGAAAGGAAGGTATCGAGTCTGAGGTTTCTGGTCTGGGCAGTTGGATAAATGGTGGGGCCATTAACTAGGAAAGAAAATACATGAAGAGAAACTGGTGTAATGGAAGGAAAATTATTTGTTATTATGTTGACTTTAAGGGAGATATGGAGGAAGAAAGAGACATTCTCTTCTCATATCAGACCTTCAGAGACAATTTTGGTAATTGATATGGTAACCAATAAGCCATAGTTGCACTTCCTTTAAATCTTGTTATTCTTATGCACATTTTCTTTGACTTTGTTTTATAGTTTAAGCTAATTTTAGAGTTAACAGAGTTGCTACTAGACTTGTGTGTATCAGATCATGTTCTTGTCAATATGCAAATGCACTCTAAGAGTTTCATAAAATTTCTAAATACCTACAACTTTCTTTCCATCCAAATATCATTTTGATATATTCTCTTATAATGTGCCTATTACAGCACTATCTCTACCTCATCAAGGGCGTAGCTGAGATTTAGGGCCAGAAAATTGATAATTACAGACTTTTGTTTGCTTTTTGGAACTTCTGTTATTCATTTTTTGTTCCTTCTGCAAAATGTTCTCAACAGTATTTTATGTGTTGATGGGCACTTGCATTTCAACGAGTGTCTCCAAGGAGCATGGGGATCAGATAAAGATGGAAATTTATGAGTAAATCAGTTGGCTGCAGGTCAGCCTTCAACCACATCACGAATAGCACTTACTAGTTCCTTGTAGAGAAACTGGTTGTAGAGAAGAGCCACAGCAAATCAGACTCAACAGCTTAACTTCATATATTCACAGAGCCACCTGTGCAGTAACAGTAATTAAAATGCCTGCTTTAGCCATTACTTGAGATCCTTAGATGGATTCTTAAAGTGAGAAAAATCAGGAAGAAGCCCAGTTCATCTTAGTGCCTGGAACTTAGAAGGTTATCAACAATTGTCCTCAGTTCCCTCAGCTGAAAAATGTGAATGATGATAATGCCTATACAATAGGATTTTGAGAATTTAAGAGAAAGGTACATAAAACAATACGGTGTCTAGTACAAAGTCACTTAATACTTTCATTAATAGTTGAAAACCAAGTGCAATAATGTTTCACTCATTTTTGTACAACAGAACTAGGAGGAAACATCTACACTGCCATTTCCATCTGACAAATCAAAGAACCTAGAGAGGGTCACCTGGGTGGCTCAGTCGGTTAAGCATCTGACTTCATCTCAGGTCATGATCTCATGGTTTGTGGGTTTGAACCCCACATCAGGCTGTCTGCTGACAGCTCAGAGCCTGGAGGCTGCTTCGGATTCTGTGTCTCCCTCTCTCTCTGCTCCTCCCCTGTTCATGCTCTGTCTCTGTCCCTCTCTCTCTTTCTCAAAAATGAATAAACATTAAAAAAAAAAGAACCTAGAGAAAAGCAATTGCTTCCCTAAATAATTAGATTTATTGCCTCTCAAGTTTTCTTGCTCTGAGATAATTTAAATATATTAAGTAACTTATATGAGAATGCCTGTAGTCAGATGAGACCTTAGACGATAACCTCAATAAAGGAATACTCCTAAATATGTGAACAGCATGAAAAGCTGAGGAGATTAGTATTATCACTATATAAAAGCATTATGAATTTCATTAGTTACTATGGTTCAGTAATCAGCCAGATATACCTTTTAATTTAAATTCAGCCAAGCTGTATAGAGCCCACCTAATTTATTTCCTGAAATCTGGCCCATCTTTAAAGTAGGAACAAGTTATGAAAAATCACAATAGAAGCCTACATGCTTTCACTGAGAAATCCCATATAAACCTTCTGGGTCCAAATATTGCAACTCTCCCAAGAATGACATCCAGAAAGTCGCTTGGTAGCAGTTCAAGAGTTAGAAGCAAACTGAGGCCATCTCTTCTAGTGTGACCCTTCCTCCCCTCCGATTTGTAAACCCTCCCCCAAGCATCCTTTACACATGGTTTCTCTTTAACAACCCTATTCTTAGGGAGTTTCCCCTTTATCTTATATAAACCTTGATTGCTTCAGTCTAAGACAATGTTATGTATAATTTTACACTCTTTTGACCAGTAGAATGTTCTTTAGGACTTTGTCAGCCTAAAACGATCATGCATTTGAAACATCCAAGCAGGGGCGCCTGGGTGGCTCAGTCGGTTAAGCCTCCGACTTCGGCTCAGGTCATGATCTCACAGTCCGTGAGTTCGAGCCACACGTCGGGCTCTGTGCTGACCGCTCAGAGCCTGGCGCCTGTTTCGGATTCTGTGTCTCCCTCTCTCTCTGACCCTCCCCCATTCATGCTCTGTCTCTGTCTCAAAAATAAATAAACATTAAAAAAATTAAAAAAAAAAAAGAAACATCCAAGCAAATTGTACAGTGCTTTATGAAATTGCTTGTTTGAAGACTGTTTTAACCAGGCTGAGACAGTCTATGACATCATGATAAACAATCCTTAAATTCTCTTAACACAACAAAAATTTATTTCTCACCCACACTATGCTTCAAATGGAGTTAGAGCCACAGCTTTGCTCTGTGTCATCACTCATTACCCAGGATGATAGAGTTGCCACAATCTTGTAGCTGGACCACTGGGAATAAGTTCTGTGATAGTCATGACAGGAGAAGAGAAAGGGTTGCATACTGACACATGTACTCATAGCCCATTGGCCAGATCAAGCTGTGGGACCTTGCCTAACTGTAAGGGGCCCAGGAAATAGGAGGTAAATAGGAGGGAATAGGAGGGAATCAGCACAGAGTCTGATGAACACATGAATATTTGGTGAACCATAAATATGTCTTTTATAGTGTTTTGCTAAGGGAAGCAAAGAGCCTTATATTCTTTTACTCTCCTTTTTAATGTTTTAATTACTGGCATGCTTATCTAGGTTTACTTTGTTTTTAAGTAGTCTTTTTTTTTAATGAAAAGTATCTAATTTTTTCCAATGTCTTTACCTCTTTTTCCCCCAGTTGAGAATGGCATATAACAGTGTGTAAGTCAAGAGGTGCAACGTAATAATTTGGTGCACATACATACTACGAATTGATTATCACTGTAACGTTAGTTAATACATAATTACCTTTGTGTGTGTAGTGAGAACTTTTAAGATCTACTCTCTTAGGAACTTTCAAGTATACAATACAGTATTATTACCTGTAGTCAGTATCCTGTACATTAGATCCCCAGAATGTATTCATCCTATAACTGAAGGTTTGTACCCTTTGACCACTTTCACCCATTTTCCTCACTCTGCCACTGACAACCACTAATCTACTCTTATATGAGTTCACATATAAGTAAACAACATCCACATGATTACATGAGTTCACAAGTAAGTGAGATCATATAGTATTTGCCTTTATCTGACTTATTTTACCTAGCATAATGTCTCAAGTCTCATCCATGTTGTTACAAATGTCACAAGTTTCGTCTTTTTTATGGCTTAATAATATTCCATTGTGTGTATATACCACATTCTATCTATTCATCTATTGATGGATACTTAGTTTGTTTCTACACTGTGGCTGTTGTAAATAACACTGCAATGAACTAGGGATGTAGATACCTCTTCTAAATAGTGATTTCATTTCCTTGAGGTGATAACCCAGAAGTGGGATTGCTGGATCATATAGTAAAGTAGTATTAACAAGGACTTATTTAATGCCACATGTTGAAAAGGGTTATTTATTGCTGGCTTCCTGTCAGAAAATAATACTATTTTACTATTACTTTTCTAAACAATGGGAACATTATGACCTAAGAATATTCTATTTTTATCTTTATATCTAGGCAATTTTATGTTTGTGCTTTTACAAATTCCAACTTCATACCAGTATAAGATTTCCACTTGATTTTTATGGATCATTTCTCTCTATTAGCAACCAATTCTAATTTCACTCTCCTATTAAAAGTAGCAAATTTAACATAGTGAACAAGAGACTATTAGCTTAAAGTGACTGCTTACAGCCAGACAAAAAGAAAGATTAAAAAAAAAAAAAAAACCCAGAGGCAAATTTTTGAAAAACCCAAAGCATGATAGTAATGACAACTACATTCTGGAATGGCTGCTCTGTGTCAGGCACTTGTAGAGATCATTTCATGTAATCTTCACAATACCTTCGCTGAATAAGTATAATCGTTCATAGCCACATAGGTAGAGGTAGAGGAGCCAGGATCTGAAATCAGAATCATCTTCTAAAAGCCCAATTTACCAAGGGCAAAGAAAATAGCTCCTATGGGCATTGCCGTGTTACATGTCAATATTCACAACCCTGGTGTGAACTCATAATTACATTACTGAGCTTGGGTTGGAGAAGCATTACAGGACAACAGTTAAGAGTGCCAGCTTTGCAGCTAGGTTGCCTGAGCTTGTGGGTTTGAGTCCCAGCTCTGCGATTCCCTAACTATGACAGCTTGGGCAAGTTGCTTTTTACTTTTTTTACTTTTTTAAGTTTATTTATTTATTTATTTAGAAATAGAAAGTGCAAGCAGGAGAGGAGCAGAGAGAGAGGGAGAGAGAGAATCCCAGTTGGGGAATCAGCACAGAGTCTAATGCGGGGCTTGATCTCAGGAACCGTGAGTTCATAATCTGAGCTGAAATCAGGAGTCAGATGCTTAACCAACTGAGCCACCCAGGCAGCCCAGGCATGTTGCTTTTTAGCCTCTCTGTGCCTCAGTTTCCTTCTCTAAAAGTTGTAAATGAAAGTTGTATCTGCCTTATAAAGCTGCAGTGCAGATTAAGTAGTCACTACAAGTACAGTATGTAGAAAAATATGTATAATTCAATAAACATTGGCTATTCATTTTGAATTCTGACCATGTATCTTGAGGATATAGGTGAAATAAAGGAAGGAAGGAAATAATATTTTTAAAGAAACTAATATGCCAATATTATATAAACACAATTATTTCATTTAATCTTCACAACAACCCTATTAAGTGGGTTTCCCTCATTGCATAGAGGAGCAAAACCAGAGGCACAGAGAAGTAAAATAATCTACCCGAGTCACCCAGCCGACAAGTAGCAAAACCAGGATTCTATCTCAGTGCTGCTACAGGAAGAAAATATTAAAGTATATTTGCTGTTCTGTTTTTAATACAACATGGAAAGCTCTCCCCAGCTGGGATGTAGAAAGAGAGAAATCACAAAAAGTACAAAGATGTGGCAGCATCTGGGTACAGGTATAGACTTCAACTGAGAAAGCTATCTGTAAACAGGCCAAAAGTAGCAGAAAGGATAATGGGTTTCCTTTGGTACCTGATGGTACCACCCCTGGCCTTCATCATGGATTGTTAGCTACACCCAGGTCAGTATCTCCATCTTGTTAGGAAGCCAGTCTTAATCAGTATTGATGAGGCTTTGGAATGTTGGGGGTTCGGAGCTGACGGCCAAGAAAGAAATTTTGAGGCATCTTGGTGCAAAAAAGGTGATTTTATTAAATCAACAGGGACAGGACCCATAGACAGAAAGAGCTGCACTGGGGTTGTGAAGAGTGATTGGTTAGATACTATGGATTTGGGAGAGATAAAAGCAAAAGGAAGGCCTGGGGAAGGACTTTGATATGCTAAAGAACTCCTAAAATACCTAAGGCCTTGCTATTGTCAAGCTAAGCTTGTTTTCTCTCTAATAAGACATTAACATTGGGAATTTAGAGGGTTCCTGGAGAAATGTTATATTCTGTATTTGCCTAAAGTATTTGTCATTGGGAAGGAAATTTAATTTTACCTGCCATTTCCTACTTGCCTTTGTTCCCCACATCACTGCGGATGGAAGAGTGATGTCAGGACTTCAGGAAACTGAGTCTATAGCTTTCAGGAGTAGGCTATTGATAAGATTGACTTTTTCTTGTAATTTAGTAAGATATTTGTAAACTGATGGAGACTATCAGTTTAACCATTTGTTTTCTGTCCTTTCCTTTGTTCTTGGGCAGCCAGGAGTGCCTCAGGAATATTACACCTATCCCACAAGAGAGGTGTGTGGGGCGGGGCATGGGGGAGGATGGGGGGGATGGGGGGTGCAGTGCTAGCTCATACTTTGCCCTTGCCCTGCCTTATGCTCCCTCATCAAGTACTATTATAAAAACTTGTTTCAACATTTATATTATCTTTTAAAATTCTTGCTTTCTTCTTTACTACTGTTGTCATCATGGTGGTAGTAGAAAAAGAATCCCTTGTTTCCATACAATATAAAATGGTTATAAAGCACCTTCACAATAATGTTATCATTTTATCTCCAAACTCTGCTTAGATGGATTGGCCAGAGAGTAATATCTTCACTTTACAAATGAAAAATTTGACTGGGGTGCCTGGGTGGCTCAGTCGGTTGAGTGTCCGACTGCAGCTCAGGTCGTGATCTCATGGTTTGTGGGTTTGAGCCCCGCATCAGGCTCTGTGCTGACAGCTCAGAGCCTGGAGTCTGCTTCGGATTCTGTGTCTCCCTCTCTCTCCCACTCACACTCTGTCTCTCTCTCTCAAAAATAAATAGATGTATAAAAATTTTTTTAAACAAATGAAAAATTTGAAACAGATACATATGTGCTTATTATGTCATTCCTGAAAAGTAAAGGAGCCATTTCACTATAAACTACTTAAAGGCAAGAATCATGTTTTATTCACTTTTATTTTCTTTCTTAAAACACCCAGTTCTGTGCCCAGCACCTCTTGTTGATTAAACAAAAGAACAAATTATTATAACTTGATGTTTGTCTAAATTACTAATTTTGACACTATTTCCTACCTTCCATGCCTCCATTCTCAAACTTTCTGCCCTCCATCAATGGTTAGTCTAAGACAGGACACATTCTCTGGGATGGCTCATCCTGCAATTTCATTTCCACACAGGATATTCCTCAAAAAAGCCTGTCTTTATACTTGCATTTCTATTCTCTTGAACATCCGCTTCCATTTGCAACAGAGATCTCTCTGTTTTATATCATATTCTATTGGTCATAACACAAGCCTCATTTCATAGTGTACATTATTCCAGTTTGATGACTCCTCTTCAACTGAGTAAACTTCCAGTATATAACCTGATCTTTGGTCAACTTCAGTAACTCATTGCATTCTCAGAGATACTATGTAGGCATTAAGGTATTCATCTAGAATTAAGATTCCTCAGGTTAAATCTATTTGGTTTAGAGTAATCCCTCTCTTATGCTAGGAGTGCTGTTAGATAGAATTAGGTTATCAACCCATTTACTATGTAGCATATGTCATAAAACACATTAATTCTGAAAGCAGTGTAAATTCAGTTCCATAATTAGGCATCTATTCATAGGTTCATTTATACAACAAAAGTTTTTAATCATTACAATGCGTTTAGCACTGTCTTAGGTACCAGGAATTTAAAAGTGAGTAAGATAGGCTTTTCCATCATGGACCCTTACTTACTGTGATTCTAACCCATCTCCTAAGACCTAAGACAAATGACTCAGAGTTCAGAAGTTTGTGATAAGAAACAGAGACCTAGTTCATTTCATGTTATGTGCTTCTCAGAGGAACGTGCAAATGGCTTGCTGCTGTCCTTCGCAAGTATTCCAAAAATTTAATATCAAACACAGAAAAATAAGCCTGTTTGTTGTAAACACTTCCTAGCAGTAAGACTCAACTATAGAAAAGAAATGCAGATTTTTTTAATGTTTCAAAGACATCTGACCAGCCAACCAGAATTGTTATTCTTGAACTAGATTGAGAAGTAGATGTCAAAACATCTGAGACACTGCAGGCACATTTCTGTTGACTTTTGCATTAGAAATTTCATCCTTCCTTTAGTATATAAAGTTGTCAGTTATTCTTTTATTAATAAAAAATTTCGACTGAACACTTATTACATGATAGGTATTTTGCTAGGGGCTGCAAGAAGATAGTCAAAGATACATGGTTTTTGTTCTCAAGAAACTTACTATTCATAAGAAGAGACAAGACTTGTCTTTAAAACCCTAAAATAAACCACATCAGTTGGCTCATTTAAGGTTTTAAAAAAATTTTTTACTGTTTATTTATTTTTGAGAGAGAGAGAGAGTGGAGGATGGGCAGAGACAGAGGGAGACACAGAATCCGAAACAGGTTCCAGGCTCTGAGCTGTCAGCACAGAGCCCCATGCAGAGCTTGAACCCACAAACCACGAGATCATGACCTGAGCCGAAGTCAGAAACTTAACCGACTAAACCACCCAGGCACCCCTTTTAAGCTTAATTTTAGCCCAAAAAGAGAGCCATGAGATATCAAGACTGCAAGTTACCTTAGAGATAAACCACTTTGAAATGGTATATTTTATGGATAAAGAAGCCAAGGGTCAAAAGTTTGAAGAATTAATGTCAGGCCCCAGAGAATAATAGGTAGAGGTGGGTCTCAAATCCATTTCTAAGACTTGTCATTGGTGTTCTTCCCTGTGTGGCACCTCACTGCACCTGCTAAAGGAGTCCAGTGCAAGTGCAGTGAATGGCATCCTAACCTGCCCTTGCCCAAATAGGCTTTGATGACATGTGTGTATGTGAATGTGAGCATGTGTTGAAGGACGGTGCAGGGCAGGCTAGTCCTCTCTGAGACAGATCTGCCCTGTCTGACCTGGTTAAAGGTTAAAGAGGCAATTTCTGACTTTCAAACTTAGGATATTTAGCTTTCAAAGGGCATTTCTTGTTGTGTGCCAAATACAGTGTCAACAAACGGTAGTTGAACAGAATGGAGCATTTCATTCTTATTTAGTTAGTGTGCCTTGCCAAAAAACAAAACAAAACAAAACAAAAAGCGAAACTCTTAGATGAGAGATCATGCAAATTAGCTTCTGCACTATTTTGTGACCCAACTATTGAAGTAGAAAGAGCAAGAGCTTCGGCGCTAGACCCTCGCTGAGTCGGTAGCATGTTTGCTGTGCACTATCTGTACGACTTAACATAAATCATTTTGCCTTTTTGAACCTTAGCTTCTTCCTCTGTTAAATAGAACTAGCAAGGACCTCTTTGACTAGATTGTTATAATACGTAGCATTTATGATAGTGTATCTCTCTGCCAGTCTCTGAACTAGGTGTTTTCCACACAGTCTTTCTCTACAGATGTATAATGTAAGTAAGGCATATAGTAGAGTGCTTGGCACTGAAGAATAGTGGTACTGTTTCTTATTACTACTTACCTAATCTTCCCTTATGAAATTGTCATTATTACTACATTTTCTTTGATAATCAGAATCTTATGTATTAAAGCCTAGAGCAGATTTACAAATCCAACAAATGCGACCTATCTATTGATTATATTGCTGGGTATGGGAGTAGGCATATAACTATGAAACAGCCTGTGATTTCAATAATGAGCCTCGACATCCTTCCTTTCCTGTGAGAGCCTTGAGAGTAGTGACTGTGTTTTAATCCATTATTGCATTTCCAGCACCAAGCACTGTGCCTGGGAGCAGGTGGGTATCTGGAAGACATACACAGACGTGAATTGAAAGGTTTCTCCTTTGACTATCTGATCACCATCCTTGGGTCCCAAAAGTTCGGGGTCTGCCTGGGTAATATTCTGATAGCCTGGGCCTGGACAGCTTTGCAACCAAATCACAAAAATGTGGCAATCCATGTGATTTCCAGGGTAGAGTCCAAAATCAGAATACCAAATTCAAGCATCTCAAAATGAGAAATGAAAGGTAATATGGAGAGCCTAATATTTAATATTCCCAAATCCAGTTTCACTTACTCTCTTGGGGTTTCTATTTGGTGTTAGTAACTTTAAATAAAGCCAGTCTGGGATCAATAAAAGAGGCTCATTCGAAAAAAAAGTATCTGTTTTCTTGAAGCACCTTTGGTTCTGAATCATGGAGTTACTATTTACATGGAGACATAACCCAGATTCAACTTTATATAGATTCAAAACTTCCACATAGGACACTTTTTATTTCCATTTGAATTAGGGACAAGGTTTTCTGGGGAAAAGCAAAAAGTTTCCTCTCTAGAATCATACCTTTTCCCCCTATGGTAATAAAGCAAGTCAATATTATCTGATAAATGAACATCTTAATTCAATTTTAGCATAGCTCTTGTGTCTTCTTGCAACAATATATTTCTTTAGCTGAAATGTTATTTCCTCTAACATTTATTTGGTGGATCATTCTTCATTGTAAAATAGAACACCTTGCCTATGGAATTATTAGTAAACTTCCTGATTAACAGTGTAAATCTCTGTCCTTATTGTCTAAAAATGACCCTTTCCAGTGGGGAAGGATTCTTCTCTTTAAGTTACAATGCACTGATTTATGTCCTTTTGTTTGCAAGTGATTTCAAAAAGAAAAAGTTCAATAAGCTTAGGCAAAAAGGGGGCAATTTGTCTTATAGACCAAACAGAGGAACAAGATTAGAGCTGTGACTCAGGAACAGGAACCGAGCATTTGAGTGCCATCAAACATTTTCAGCCACATGTCTCTGCTTCTCTCCACTTGGGTGTTTGATTTCTCTAACTAGGTACAGATTTGTCCACAAATTAGGGAACTCGTCTCTCAAAGTTCCCAAGTTGTACCTTTCGAACTTTCTACCCTAAGACAAAATTGTTTGCTGGTCACTGTGTTTCCCACAATGAAAGAGGTATGGGTGGAGGTCTTTGATTCCCTTGCCCTGGGTTAGGTGCTGTTCTACAGAAGCCAGAATGTAGATTCAGGTAAGAATACAGCAATTCCTATCAGAATTTTAATGTTGAAATTTGAGGAAGGGCAGTAGTACTGACCAGACAAATATAGCACACAATGTAATATATTACTGTTGATAAAATAAGTTTCGCAGATTTATGTTTTTTTATAAATTAGATCAGATTTACAATGACTCTTTTTGGGTACCTGGGTGGCTCAGTCACTTGAGCCTCCAACTCCTGATTTCAGCTCCGGTCATGATCCCAGGGTTGTGGGATTGAGCCCTCCCCCCCACCTCCATCAGGCTCTGTGCTGAGCATGGAGCCTGCTTGAGATTCACTCTCTCCCTCTCCCTCTCCCTCTCCCTCTCCCCCTCCCTCTCTCTCTTGCTTTGCCCCTCTCCCCTGCTTGCATTCAATCTCTCTCTAAAAATTAAAAAACAGAAACAAAAACAAAAACAGGGCACCTGGGTGGCTCAGTCACTTAAGCATCCGACTCTTGATTTCAGCTCAGGTCATGATCCCAGGGTTGTGGGATCGAACCCCTCCCCGTCAGGCTCCGTGCTGAGTGTGGAGCCTGCTTGAGATTCTCCCCCACCACCCTTTCTCTCTCTCTCTCTCTCCCTCTCTCTCTCTCTCTCTCTCTCTCTCTCACACACACACACACAGACACACACACACACACACACACTTTGGCCCTTTCCCCTGCATGCATTCAATCTCTCTCTAAAAATTAAAAAAAAAAAAGAAAAGAAAACAGAGCACCTAGGTGTCTCAGTCAGTTAAGCATCTGACTCTTGATTTTGGCTCAGGTCACGATCTCATTGTTTGTGAGATCGAGTCCCACATGGAGCTCTGCACTGACAAGGGGAGGCTACTTGGAATTCTCTCTCCCTTTCTCTCTGCTCCTCCCCCCACTCTCCCTCTCTTTCTCAAAATAAATAAATAAACATTTTAAAAAAATAAATGAAAATTAAAAAATAAAATAACTCTTTTATTGATAATTTCTTCACTTGCTTGCACTCCAACATGGCTCCCTTGAGTGGAAGAGAAAAGTAGTAAGTATATAACCATCATGGTAGGGCTGTATTGACTTGGGCTCTAGTTTCACATCAAAAGAAGACATATCTACCTTTATTCATCCCAATGCCTAGCAGAGAATAGTGCTCAATAAATGTTTTTTAAGCCAATTATAAATCCAAGGTTATGCTTCAGCCTATGGTAAGCAGTTTTTCCTGATAACTATGGTATTTAGTAGTTGTTTTAGAGATTAAGAATTATTATCTTCATAATAACCTCCTTTTCTTTTAAAATTTAACCACTGGCATATATTTTAATAAGGAAGAAAGCAAGTACGGTAAAATTGTAAACAGTCCACTTCCATCTACATTGTACATATATACAATGATGCTGCAAATATTTCTATCAGTAATGGCGCACATAAAAATTGGCAAATAAAGTCATAGATGATACAAGTGAAATTTGCAATGATGATACTCAAAAATAACAACAAACATTGAGAAGTTCTACATATTATCATTTTAAAAGTATGTAAGTTATAGCTGTGTTTCTCCTTCAGTAGCACATGCCATATTTATTTTCTTTTTAATCACTATTATTTTTTGTGACGTTATCTTTTTTCAATCTTTAAATGTCTGCTTCCACTTTACACATTCTTATAAAATGCTTTTATGAATAGCATAGCAATAAAAGTCTGCAAAATATGCACGTAATTTGTATTGTTTTCATTCTTTTTCTTTTTGGTCAAAATATGGGTGCAGCCACAGGAATGTGGCATGCTTCTGAATGTCATCTAATATGCTAGTTTTTACAGAGATCAAATAGCAAGTGAGAAAAGCTGAGTAAACAGAGCAGAAATACGATATAATTTCACCAGCTTCTACAAGTAGAGTCATTTCCAGACCTGAAATTAATGTATAGAAAAAATGACATTTTTTTCCAAGTTATGTACTGTCCTAAAGTTCCAATGTTTATATTAAGAATTTTACTTGCCACAACAGATTGTTTCAGTTAACTGATCCTAAGGAAGTGCTTATTCTTGAAGTTTTGTAGAAGAGGGAAATGAAAGCCTCTTTCCTATCAGATAGCTGTAATGGTTGACGCAGACAAAGAATCCCTAAGCCATGTAGGTTAGAGAAAAATCAAAACACACAGGAGGCAACAGGGAGGAAAATACCGTGGAAGAAACAGAGATTTGGACGCTAGGCAGGACCTGATGAATGCTAACTCTACTACTAACTGCGTGTGTGGTTAAAGAATGTTCTTAGTATGACTTGAATCCTTGAGACTTGTTTTATGACACAGACTATGGTCTTGTTTGGCAAATGTTTCATATGCACTTCATATGTATTATGCCATTGTTGGAGGAATATTCTATAAATGCTGACTGAGTCAAGTTGGTAGTGTTCAAGTTTTGTCTCATGTATTTTGAAGTTCTGTTATTACATGCATAATCACTTAGGATTATTATGCCCTCTTTATGAGTTTGTACCTTTGTCATTACAAAATTACCTTCTTTATTGATGGTAATATACTTTGCTCTTATAACCACCCCAGTCTCTTTTTTTTGTCCAGTGTTACCATGATATAACTTTTACCATCCTTTTAATGTTAGCTTTGATGTGTCTTTAAAGTACGTTTCTTATAAAAATGCATATAGCTGGATTTTGCTTTTGTATCTACTCTGATAATCTCTGTATTTTAATTGAATTATTTAGAGTTTTTACATTTGGTGTAATTATTGATATAATTAGGCTTAAGTCTAATCATCTTCGTACTATTCTTTGTTCTCTTTTTCCACCTGTTTTGAGGATGGTTGAATAATTGTAACTATTATATCTTTGTTGACATATTAGCTAGAACTCTTTTTGTTGTTGTGTTAGTGATTGCTTTAGGGTTTATAGTATATGTCCTTAATTTATTTCAGTTTAGTATTACCATCAAGTAGTATTATACTACTTTATGTAAACATTAGAATCTTACAAATCATAGTTCTCTTTCCTTCCTCTGCCTTTTGTAGTATCATCATACATTTTGTATGTATGCATGTATATATTATGTTTATATGTATATAAATACATATAAAATAAACTCCATGATACATTGTTAGTATTTAGTTTCACCAGTCAATTATGTTTTAAAGAGGTTTAAATAATAAGAAAAATCTTACATATCTATACACATAGTTACCATTCCCTATGCATTTCTTTTTTGAAGTTCCAGGCTTCCACTTCATTTTCCTTCTGCCGGGAAGATTTTATTTTTAACCATTTCCTATAGTGTACATCAGCTGCTAATGAATTCTTTCAGCTTTCTTGTGTTGGGAAATATTTTTATTTTGCCTTTATATTGGGAAGATATCTTCTTTGTTTATAGAATTCTAAATTGACTCTTGTATATTTTTTAAATTTTTTAATGAGACAGAGAGAGAGAGAGAGAGAGAGAGAGAGAGAGAAAGACAGAGTGCAAGCAGGGGAGGGGCAGAGAGAGAGAGTGACACAGAATCTGAAGCAGTCTCCAGGCTCTGAGCTGTCAACACAGAGTCAGATGTGGGGCTCAAACTCACAAACCACAAGATCATGACCTGAGCGAAAGTCGGATGTTTAATCGACTAAGCCACACAGTCATAGGAATAGAACCCTGTGATTCATCATTTATGTATGACACCAGTGCTCATCCCAGCAAGTGCCCTCCTTAATGCCCAGAATCCATTTAGCCCATCCCCCTACCCACCTCCCCTCCAGCAACCCTCAGTTTGTTCTCTGTGTTTAAGAGTCCCTTATGGTTTGCCTCCCTCTCCCTTTTTATCTTATTTTTCCTTCCCCTTCCCTATGTTTATCTATTTTGCTCTTAAATTACACATATGAGTGAAATCATAGGATATTTGTCTTTCTCTGACTGACTTACTTTGCTTAGCTTAATATACTCTGGTTCCATCCACGTTGTTGCAAATGGCAAGATTTCATTCTTTTTGATCACTGAGTTATATTCTATTATATATATATATATATATATATATATATATATATATATATATATACCACATCTTTATCCATTCATCATTCAATGGACATTTGGGCTCTTTTGATAATTTGGCTATTGATAATGCTGCTATAAACATTGGAGTGCATGTGCCCCTTTGAATCAGCATTTTTGTATCCTTTGGATAAATACCTAGTAGTGCAATTGCTGGGTCATAGGGTAGTTCTATTTTTAGTTTTGTAGGAACCTCCATACTGTTTTCCCACAGAGTGGCTGAAGCAATTTGCATTCCCACCAACAGTGCCAAAGTGTTCCTCTTTCTCCACATCCTCACCAACATCTGTTGTTTCCTGAGTTGTTAATTTTAGCTATATTTGTATTCTTTCTGATGAAAGATCCATTGTCATCTTTTTTTCTTTGTCCTCTCTACATAATGTGTCTTTTTTTAGCATAAAAATTTTCTCCTTATTACTGGTTTGAGTTATTTGATTATGATATATTTTGCTGTATTTCTCTTCATGTTTCTCATGCTGGTAGCATATTGAGTTCTTTTTAATCTGTGGGTTTACAGTTTTCAGTAAAATTTGGAAAATTATTGGCCATGATTTCTCCAAATATTTTTTTTCTTTTCCTCCCTCTCCCCTTTTTTTCAGGGACTCCAATTACACATATATTAGGCCACTGGGAATAGTCCCAGAACTCACTGATATTCTCTATTGTTTAACCTTTTGCTCTATCTTGTTTCTTTTTGATAGTTCCTACTGCTTTATATACATGTCCATTAACTTTTTCTTCTGCAATGCCTCATCCACCGTTAATTTTATCACGTGTATTTATCATCTCACACATTATTGTTTTCATCTTTAGATGTTCAATATGGGTCTTTTTAAAAAAAATATCTTTTATGTCTGTATTTAACTTTTTTATGATCTGGAATACAGTGATACTATACTTCTGCTTTAATTTTTTGTCCGGTTAATTCTAACATTTAATCAGTTCTGGGTTTGTTCATTTTTCTGTTCAATGTAGATCATATTTTCCTACATCTTTGTATGCTTGGTAATCTTTGACTGGATACCAGACATTGTGAATTTTACCTTTTTGGGTCCAGATAATTTTGTATTCCTATAAATATTGAGCTGCATTATGGGATGCAGTTCAACTATCGTATCCTTTTAAGTCTTGCTTTTAATGTTTGTCGGTAGGACCAGAGCAACATTTAACCTAGAGCTAATTATGTCCCACTACTGAGGCAAGACCTTTCTGATTATCCTGTTCAATGCCCCATGAATTGGCTTACGAGAACCAGCATTGTTCTCAGAACTTTGTAATTGCCATTTACTGATCCCTCCAGTCCTTTCAAATGATTCTTTTCCTGCCCTCTGCTAGTTTCCTCATAAATACATGCCAAGCAGTACTCTGCTGAATACTCAAAGGTAACTTTTTGCACATTTCCAGAATTTTCTTTCCACATAGCTCTCTTCACTCTAGTACCCTGCCCAGCAAACTCTAGCATGTTGATCTTCTCAGAAGTCTGCATTCTCCCTTTGAGTTCCCTCTCCTTTCTTGGTGGCCTGGAAACTTTCTCAAGGGAGTAAACTGGGGCAATTATAGGGCTTACCTCATATGTTTCCCATCTATTAAAGCTCTATGTCCTTCATTGCCTGATGTCCAGTGTCTGGGACACTAGTATTTTATATAGTTTGTCTGATGTTATTTCTTTAGGTTTTTTGAGGCAGGAGGTAAAACCTGATTTCTATTATTCCATCCATCTTGCATGGAAATGAAAGTCCTTTCTTCTGCTTTTAAAGTTAAAACCTGCACACTCCATATCCCACATGTCCGTGCATGTGCCATGTTGCTGCTCTGTCAGATGTAATTTCAGTTCAGCCAATTATATGCACCTGACCAAGTCTTGGAGTATAGAAATGAGTTGGAAGTTTTACTTCTTCTGAATATGGTATTTCTTCTGGTAAACATACTGGTTATAGAGATGTGTTGGGTTTTTGAACTGTATTATCAGAATTTCCATGGTTTTGTAAATAGCTTCATGAGTATCAAGAGTCAAGGCTCAGGTGAGCTCCTCTAGGAGTTGTATCAGGTCCTTGGAGCTGAGAGATTCAGTGACAGTCTCCTAATTCCTGCAGCCAAGATGGTGTGCTCTTGGAGGTAGCAGTTCTGGTGGTGGTTTCTTATGGCAGAGGAAGGAGCTTATCTATCAGCTAGGAATCACAAGAGTTTGATTCAGTTCAGGGTAAAATGAATCTTTAATACTGTGATTGTTTGCTTATTCAGAGCAACATAACAATGAATAGAGAGCACCTGAAAATAAGCTTATAAAGGAGACTGGAGAAACTATCAGATCACAGCAAATAAAAATTTTTTTTAAAAAAAAGCTTTTTAAAAAAGTCAGAGTATGGCTATGTTGGATACCCCTAAGCTTTCATTTCCCACCTTAAAAAAATGTCTTATAGGCAATATTTGTACTTTTACATATCAAATATACTCGGAATAAATGTAGTGCCTATACATACAAAAATATCTTTTCAAACTGTTCTGTATTACCTGAAAATAGCATTTAAATTGCTTGAAATATGTCCACATGATCTTTAAAATCAATGCATGCTAGTATAGCAGCTATATATGCAAAAGGAAGATACCTCCATTTGAATTTCACTTTTGATTTCAAAAGAGCCTCTACTTCTTCCATCTCTAATTTCATAACTTTGTGCCTGCAAAAGAATACAGGAAAGAGAGTATAGTGAATTACCTTCTCTAGGTTTAGCTGAAGAGTTTAAAGTAAGGAAATGTATATGTCTAACATAAGCCAGGCCATGATGCATGTTTTTATATATTAACATGTTTAATTATTACAACAACCACTCAAGTAGGTTTTAACATTATTTTACATGTGAGGAATTTGAAACTCAAAAGTTCACAAACCCAATAAGAAATAATACCAGAATTCAAATAAAATCCACCCATATTAAAATCTTATTTTCTTTCCACTTTGCTGTACTACTTTCAGGCACTGTTATTTGGTTATGATTCATCAGCAACAAACCGTAAATATTTATTGTATATAAAGGGAAAAACTTTCATCCACTGTCCATTAAAATGTTCCCTATGATATGTACTATCTGGGTTCAGTTTGCGTATTGCAAATAAAATGTACCTACATTTCAGCAAAAGGTGATGTTGGTACCCCTGGGTGCCTCAGTCAGTTAAGCATCTGACTCTTGATTTGAGCTCAGGTCATGATTTCACAGTTGTGGCATCAAGCCCCACATCAGGCTTCACACTGAGCTTGATCCCATGTGGATCCTGCTTAAGATTCTCTCTCCCTCTCCCCCTTCCCCACCCACGGGCACACTGTCTTTCTCTCTCAAAAAAAAAAAATGGTGATGTTAAAATGAGAGGAGATAGAAAATAGATAAATAATAAAATGTCCACTTATTGAGAATTTCTTCTCAAAAGAAAATGTTACCTTTATTAGATTAGATTTTCTTAAAGCTTTGCAAGTTTTGTTTCTGCAAAGGGAGATACTGATTTTTGCATTTTTGTGAGGTGATGTAAGGTATTATAAGTCTGTTCTATAAAAGAATAAGCTTGTGTTATTCATCAGAGCAGTTTTAGTAATATTATGAATTATATTTATGCCAAATAAGTATTTATGCCCCTCTCCTGATGAACTCAGCATAAGATACTTGTAGTCACATCTCTTGCTGTCATAATAAATTGAGCATTTAGCAGCACATGGGTGGCTCAGTCAGTTGAATGTCTGACTGTCAATTTTGGCTCAGGTCATGTTCTCATGGTTCAGGAGTTCAAGCTCCAGAATGGCCTCTGTACTGACAGCACAGAGCCTGCTTGAGATTCTCTGTCTCCCTCTCTCTTTTCATGCTCTCTCTCTCTTTCAATAAGCATTTAAAATAATAATAATAATAATAATAATAATAATAATAAATTTGAGTATTTATATGCCAAAAAAATGCCTAAGACATGAATCTTGGTTCTCTTGGAGGCTGTAATCACTATTCTGGAATTATTCTTTTATAAACACATTTTGAGATAAAGCATATGTTACAAATTTATGGTCACAAATTAGTTCTGGTAATACAATGACAGATTTTGCACCCCTGACGTCAACAAACAAAGTTGACCTATTAATTGGGTTAGACTAACAAATCAATTAGTTTGGAAAACAGAAGTAAAAGAGCATACCATTCTGAAGTCATAGCAAACTATTAAAGAACTAGGTGGCACATGAAACATTTAATCTGGAAGAATAATGAACCAGAAAGCCATAATGATGCTATGAAGTGATGGGATTAGTAATCTTTTGAGATCAGAAGAGTCAAGTCACTAGTGTCACTGTTGTTAGGTATTGGAATGACTATCATGCAGAAGAGACAATACACTTATTCTATGCTTCCAGAATTAAGATGCTGGTTCAAAATAAGGAAAAACTATTTTTCTAACCATGAGACCATCCAGTGAAGAGCTAGGTTGCCTCAACGTGTGAGCTGGCTCCTCACCTCAGCACATGGTCCAGTGGAAGCTGTATGGCTATCTGTCATGCATGGCAAAAAAAAAAAAAATCCCTCTAGGGACCCATGGGTGGCAGCTTAGTCGGTTGAGCATCCAACTCTTGATTTCAACTCAGGTTATGATCCCAGGGTCATGGGATCAAGCCCCACAGTCAAGCTTGAAATTCTCTCTCTCTCTCTCTCTCTCTCTCTCTCTTCTCTCCCTCTCTCTCCTCTCTCTCTTCTCTCTGCCTCTACCTCTCTCTCTCTCTCTCTAAAAAAAAAAAAAATTCATTCAATGGTTGAGCATGGGCCTGGAGTTCTCTAGAGAACCTCTGGTTTGGGGTGGACTTACACCCTCATTCCATGTGTAGTTTCTGGGGTTCTGAGCTGTGTATACAAACGCCTTGAGTAAGGGGAGGTAGCTTTGCTACCTGTCTGTATCATCGTACTTTCTTCTTAAAAGTTTCTGGGTTTTATGTCTGGTTAAAGATTTATATGATTTTCTAGATCTGAGACTTTGTCAATTTCCATCCCTCTTCTTTAAATTCTTGAGTTATGCAGATGGTCATGCTATGTCTCCTATCACTGATTCACACCCCTGATCTTTCACCCTCTATCTTAACTCATTATATTCCCCAGTTTCCATTTGCCATGCACACACCCACAAAGCACTTGTTGCTAATAAATGATTTCAAGTTCAAAGGGTCTTTGCTTTTCAAATATTAAACAATATACAAAGAATATCTGATAGTAAGTTAGAGTGAAGGTTCTAGGATTCCCTATTTGAAGTAAGTTTTTAACAATAAAAATACTATAGAAAAGTAGGAAAGTAGAGAAAACTACAAAGACAAAGATAAAATTCATTCATAATACCACTACTCAAAAGAAAGTGCTGTTTCTTGGTGTACGCACTTTGCTTCTATATATATATTTAAAACAAAATTAGAATCAACCATATAGAGTTCTGACTATTCCTTTTATTTATATACCATTATATTGTGATAATTTTTCCATATTGTTATATTTATTTTAGAAATATGACTTTTAAATGAGTACTTGATATCATAAAATTTAAATAAGGAATATGAATGAATACATTAAGATCAATACATCAGGCAATCATATTGATGACAGTAGCCATTAAAATCCACCTCTGATCTCAGACCAATCTCTGTCATCCTTCTGACTACAATCAACTTCTCACTTTGAATTTTCTACAGCATTCTCTTGCTGGACTGAGGCTGTCCAGTCATTAGTAGTATTTCTCACTATATATAAGAAAGCATCATTCCAGGGACGCCTGGGTGGCTCAGTCGGTCAGGCATCCAACTTCAGCTCAGGTCATGATCTCACAGTTCGTGGGTTCAAGCCCTGTGTCAGGCTCTGTGCTGACAGCCTGGAGCCTGGAGCCCACTTCAGATTCTGTGTCTCCCTCTCTCTCTGCCTTTCCCCCACTCACACTCTGTCTCTCTCTCTCAAAAATAAACATTAATTTAAAAACAGTTTAAAAAAAAGAAGGCATGGTTCCAGTGTATTAATGCAACATGCACACTTTTCTGCCCAATAACAATATTGTACATTAGCATTGTCTGTTATTTTATTTAATCCTCACAAATTCCCTTGAGTAGGCAGGGTGGTGCAATTTCTATTTCAAAGATAAGAAAATGGAGTTTCAGAATGATACAGAAATTGTTTTAACAATTCTTTTAACAGGGCTAGGGAACTCTTGCTGGGGACTGGGATTTGAAAGTTCTTAAGGGAAAGAGATAAAATTCAGGCCAGATAACTTTGTTTTCAAATTCCATTGCTCTTCGTATATTGCTCTGTGGCCTCTTGCATGGTAACTTGGTTTATAATTGTTTACAGACAAAATCACTTAAATTAAATTAAATAATTGAATAAACACAAACAAAATTTATTTAAAAAGCAAAATCAACAAATATCTATAACATAAATGTGCCCATTGTCCCCAGTACCATTTGCCTATTGGGAGAAGTCCCTTAGAGTAAAATGATTTAAAAAATTGACCTAAACCATTAAGAAAAGTGTTTTCATGAGAAAAGTATTCTAAAAATAGTGTTAAGGAGGGGTGCCTGGGTGGCTCACTCAGTTAAGCATCCAACTTTGACTCACGTCATGATCTCATAGTTCGTGGGTGCAAGCCCCGCATCAGACTCTGTGCTGACAGCTCAGAGCCTGGAGCCCACTTCAGATCCTGTGTCTCCCTTTCTCTCTCTGCCCCTCCCCCTTTCACATTCTGTCTCACTCTCTCTAAAATAAATAAACATTTAAAAAATTTATTAAAAAAATAAAAATAGCACTAAGGAGCAAGTATGGACATTCCTTCACATTTGGATAGCCATTTGCTGTTCACAGAGTGCTTATATTGTTAGGTCCATTACAGGCATCCTAGGAATTAATGGGAATGTTTATCTCCATGTTGTATGTTAATAAACAGTGGATCTGAGAGGTCTACTTGTGCAGCATGAGTATAGACTTCTCATGCTACCCAGTGGATTTTTATAATTGATATATCGGTTAAAGGCAGTGCAGGTTGAGGTGCAAGACTGATGGGACCCATGTTCAGTGTGCTTGACAGTTATAGGTTTTTAGATAATAGTAGCAAATAGGTAGTAGCAGTCACCATGTTCCAGACACTGTGCTAAGTGCTTGAACAAAAGACTACATGAAGTGACCAGACATAGATTTAACTTCTTTTTATAGACAAGGGAAAATAAGCTCAGCTCATTCTCTCTGCTTTTACAGGGGAATGGCTTGAAAGTCTGGATTTTATTTAACATATCCTCATGAAGCTATTCCCACAGAGCTGTCCTGTTTAAACAGATGGCCCTGCTTTCCTGCAGCTTGAAGAATTTTTCAGACAGAATGAATTTCTGGGATGAACTTGGCCAAGTCCTTCCATGTGGCCTCTGCCTTAGAAGCAATCTAACATCCCGCTTTGTTAAAATAGTCTCTTCTATAGGTAATGTTTTCTCCATTTTGAGGGTGATGTACCCTATATTTACTTATTCACCCCTCTCTTGCTGCCTGACTCATAAGAGTGAAGAGAAATACCCTTGGTTTGACCCTCTCCACCCTCCACATCGCATCACATCCTGGAAAGATCATTATTTAACAGAGTTTGCATCTCAAATCAACATCTCACACACAGTCTCTTACTGTGGACCTGAGCAGGTCATTTGACCACTCTAATCCTTAATTTCCTCAGGTGTAAAATGGGGATAAAAATGTTGAAGAGATAAAATGAGCTCATATATGTAAACAGTCTGACATATAACAAACACTCAATAAGGTGGTCATTATTGTTTATACTTTTATTCCATAATCTTTCTGGTTTTTTTGAGTTTATGTATTTATTTTGAGAGAGAGAGAGAGAGAGAGAGGGCACACAAGTTGGGGAGGAGCAAGGAGAGAATCCCAAGCAGGCTCCACATTGTCAGCACAGAGCCTGACATGGGGCTCAAACTCACAAACTATGAGACCATGACCTGAGCCAAAGTCAGAGGCTTAATCGACTGAGCTACCCAGGTGCCCCCATTATCTTTCTATTTTCTGTACTGTTCTAACTGCCATTTAACCCCTCCTATAATATTTCTGACAGAAACAGCACTGTGATTTATAATGGCCTTCAGGGACTGTCCTGAAAATTTAGATGTACCTCATTCTTTAAACAAATCAAAATCAGAACAGAAAAAAACAGGAAGTAGAAATCTTTAAATAGAAATTTGTTTGACTCCACTAAAAATAGATTTTTAAGATATTATCAATGACTTTTCAGGAATGCTGCTTCTCAAAGAAAGAAAAACCTGTGTTTCATATCTTTGAATGACTCTGATGATCACACTTAAAACTGGGATGTTGTGAAAACCACATTATTTCTTTGTGACAATTGCAAGTAATTTAATTCATTCTGTTTTGATTTTCTCATTAATAAGGGAAGCATGAAAGGTAGATGATGATAGAGGCAGGGATTCTACTTAAATCTCTTAAGTCTTCTAATCATTGGTTTACTTTTTCCGTCTTCCCATTAGACTGCCTTGCTTATCTTCTTAGGCCAGCACCACAGCACCTAGAACAGTGAATACTTAGCACTTAAAAGCACCTTACTGTTCTTTGGATGAAATAACATCTTATAATTGAGAAAATCAAGACACAGAAAGTCAGACTCTTCCCATTAATAGGTGATGGAGACACACTAGATTCCCAGTCTTCCAGTTCTTTCTCCAATATTCCTTTCACTGTTGCTGTTTCTGAAAAAAGTAGCCTCAAATAGAAGTTAAAAAGGATTTATGTAGGGGTGCCTGGGTGGCTCAGTTGGTTGAGTTTCTGACTCTTAGTTTTGGCAGAGGTCATGATTTCATTGGTCTAAGTTCAAGCCATGCATCAGGCTTTGCACCGTCAGCGCGGAGCCTGCTTGGGATTCTGTCTCCCTTTCTCTCTGCCCTTCCCTTGCCTGCTGTCTATCTCTCTGTCAAATAAAAATAAACGTTAAAAAAAAGGACTTATGAAATCATTTTAGCTTTAAGTCCATGAGGCCACTACAAAGAAAACCAGTAATTTGGTGGAGTCAAGTAAATATTCTACTTTTGACTCCACTAAGATGTGACTTTTCCTTGTCCCTCCTATCTGAAGTTATACATGGTTAACTTTGTCATACCTGTTTACTCCAAGCCTGCAATGAGTCACCCAAAAGGTAAGAATCAGATGACTCCTTCCTGTTTTTGTCTCCCTTGTTTCCATTACTAGAAGGTCATATGTTCCAACTGGATTTTCTGTTCCTGGGCAAAAATCACTAGCTTTCAAGATGGAATCAAAATATAATAGTTCTTTCCAAGTATTAGCAGAGCAATAAAACAAATTTATGTACTTATAGTGGTGATAATAATGGCACTTACTAGTTACTTAGGCACTGTTTTCAGAAATTTGCATACTGCATTTCATTTACTCTCATATAAGCCTTTCCATAAGATAAAATAAACTGCAAACATCTACTGAGAGATGTTCATCAGCTACTAAGAGGCATTTAACATATTGTTTTTGAGTGAAAGCATGTTCTTAGCATTGTGGAGAGTGAAAGAGAAAGAAAAAATGTATATGCATGCCATACCCTCTGCCCTTAGCTTTTAATCGAGTTGAGCAGATTGGTCTAATATCCAAGGAACAATTAGAAAGATAATTCTTTCTTTAACATGTTTGTGCTAGACACTATGCTAAGCATATATATAAGTGTGTGTGTGTGTGTGTGTGTGTGTGTGTGTGTGACAGACAGACAGAGACTCTTCATAGGAATACTATGAGGTTTCCTAGATTGTCAAATACAGGCAGAGCCAGAATTCATGTCTGGTCTGCTTCGCTCTTCCAACTCCATGACTTGGTATTTCAGCCAACCAAGATCAGTAACAAATGAGGAGGACAGTGGAAAGGCACTGAAATTGTCAGAAAGACTTGGTAGGAGAAAATCAAACATGAGTTGGACCTTGAAAAATGGGATTGGGGGACACCTGTGTGGCTCAGTCAGTTAAGCGGCTGACTCTTGATTTTGGCTCAGGTAATGATCTCACGGTTCATGAATTCAAGCCCCACATCAGGCTCTGTACTGACAGTGCAGAGTCTGCTTCAGATTCTGACTCCCTCTCACTGCCCCTCCCCACTTGTGCTCTCTCTCAAAAATAAACAAATGTTAAAATTTTTTAATTAAAAAAATTAAAATTGGGGCATCTGGGTGGCTCAGTCAGTTGAGCATCCCACTTCAGCTCAGGTCATGATCTCACAGTTCACGAGTTCGAGCCCCGGGTTGGACTCTGTGCTGACAGCTCGGGGCCTGGAGCCTGCTTTGGATTCTGTGTCTCCCTCTCTCTCTGCTCCTCGCCTGCTCACACTTTGTCTCTCTCTCAAAAATAAATAAAGATTTAAAAAAAATGTTTTTTAATAAAAAAATTAAAATTAAGAAAAAGAAAAACAGGATTGGGATCACATGGGCAGAAAGAAGGGAATTCCGTTCGGGTCAACAGGAGCTTAGGCTTAAGGACAAGCACCCATAAGCAGGACAGAAAGCTCCTGACCAGTTTTGAAAATGGACCTCATTGCTCTATCCCCATCATCCTTTATCATTGTACCTATGTTTTTTTTTTCCCCACCAGATGGTTTTACTCAATAGCTTGGCAATTATCCTAAAAGATGAATTTTAAGGCATATCTCTTATACAATCTTAGTCAGAAAAATTATATTTTCTAGGAAAATCATTTTGTACTAGAAATCAAAAGTATCTCAAATTTAAAAGAAGAAGAATCTCCGTGATTGCAACCCATTGCATTAAAAACACCAATAATTATTGGGTAAATAGGGCTTCTTTAAACAGAAGAGACAGTTTTGCTACTGCAGAAAGTTTTCTCATTGGCCAGTGGAGGACTATAATGTGGCATAGTGGAAATAGGTATATTTTTCTTGGCTGGGAACCAGACTGCCTAAAATCTACTTCCAGCTTTATAAAAGGTACTATATTTGAATACCCTTGAAGAAGTCTCCTTACTTGGTGAACCATTGTATAGTACTCCTAACTATGAAATGTCTGAGTTGCACTAAACCCATAATTCCTAAGATGTACTCTTCAAAATCGTTTGTTACAAATGTTTGTGAAATAATTGCCTATTATATGCCCTTCTTGTAGATTCACAATGCAAACGATTGTATTAAAGGTTCTTAAAGGCCCTGTAGTAAACAACGTTTAATCCAGCATTTGAATACTTACTTAGTGACAGAACACTGTGGAAAATGTGCTACTACATACTCTACATTGAGCAGAAATCCCTACCAATTCTAGAAAATTCATTTTGTTTTTAAATATGATTTATAGGTTGTGTCTATCACATTCTCAGCCAGAGTTATTATATTTTTAAAATGGCACAACGACTTCATAAAGACCCTGTTTTATTATGCTATCCGCCTTTTTCTTCTCAATTTTCTGTATGCAAATCAAAGTGTTGTATATAACTCCAAAGCCAGTAAGGTAGAGAAAAGAGGAGGTATAATGTCTTTGGTTCATTTTCTGAGTAGCCAATTTGAGTGGTGAGTTAAGGATGCAGCTATCAGCCCTTCTGAAGGCTCCAGATTACAGTCTGAACTGATTCCTCAGCACAATCATTGCAATATAACTTTGGATGTAACCAAATACTGAAGGTGACCTCTGGGTTCATGGTCTCAAAATCAAATAATAGTTAGAGATGGTTCATTTAATTATTCTATAACAAGGGATCAGTGCCAGAAATTATACTCATCACTGGTGATGCCACAGTCATTAAGATGAATCCCTGCCCTCAAGGAGCTCACCAGCCATTGGGAGAGACAATCAACTGTACGATTATGATACAGTTGTGTAAATTCCTTGGCTTAGTATATGTGTGAAGCACAATGGCCACTTGAAGTGAAATTCCTTGTAGACTGTGACTAAAACATATTTAGTCAAATCCCTTTCCTTCATCCAGTCAATTCAGAAGAAAATTAATTGTTCTTCTGTTTGTGACCAATTGCCCTTCTATCTTGGCTAGCATAATGATGATGATGATGAAGGGAAGGCCCTATAAGACATGATAAATGGAGCTATTTTATTTAATTCTTGTGAAAGAATAATCAATTCTCTCAAAACAAGTAGATAACACACCCATAATTAATGCAAACAGTCTTGCTTATATCACTTTTTAAAAAGATTTCTTTCAGTGTGTGGGAAGTTAGGTCCCTGAATAAATAAAGATCTAGAAGTACAGGTACCAAACTTCTTTCCTTACTTTCCCTAATATCACCAGCAGACTATCCCCCAAGGGATTCTGACTCATGATACCAAGTTAAAAAAAGAGAGAGAGAACTTAGATCCTGGAGTACAACATCCTCAATTTATAAGTAACACCCTTGAGAAGCAAGGAGCAGAGGAGTGCCCTGAGCAGGGCCACCCAGGCAATTAGGATGAGAGTTTTGACTGGGATCTAGGCCTTCTGAACCCCATTCCAGTGCCTCAGGACTCTTGAAAATGTCTATAATTTTCACCTATTGAACCTCACATTTTGCTAAAATAAATGATTGGGTGGAAGTTTAAAGAAAGGATCACAACTAATACCTTAACCTTGTCACAAGAAGACAATCAGACATCTTAACTTTACCATAAACAACTTGGACATATCTACCAATGATTTTATCATAGAAAACCCCCAGACATGCAAATAATTAGGACTGTCTTACTAATTTCCAAGAATATGCTGGAACAGGTCCATGGTGAGCAATCAACAAATTCTGGCCAACAGACCAAGTATCTGCTGTTTGATAAATCAAAACAGTGAATCATGTCACTGTCAGTTTTCTTTCAGAACCCAAATTTCTTTCAAGAACCCAAATGCTAAATTGAAATTCTTTCAAGAACCCAAATGCTAAAGAGGTAGCAAATGCTTGAGAGTAATATTGAAAGGGGGATCAAGATAAGATGAGTATTAATTTAAACAGCAGCTTTGCACCATGCCAAGCACAATCTCATTTAATTCCCACAACGACTCTGTAAGATAAGCTTTCATTTTTGATCAGATGAACAATCTCTCTAGACTTCAATTTCCTCTTGTATAAAACAAGGATAATTAAAAAAGCCTTCTTCCTTGTAGGGTTCTTGTGAGAACTTGAAATAATAGCTATGAACTGCTTAGCAGAGAGCCTATCACATAGTAGTTGCTACACAAAAGTAACTCAGTACAATCCCTCTTCCCCAGTACCCTCATTGTGTTAACAAAAGGTTGTACTTTTACAATTTCTTCTGCAATCCTTAGAATATAGAGAGCAGATAAATTAATCAAGAACTTTCAAAATCCTCACTTACAGTTACGTTAATACTCTAGGTGATTTTCTTTATTAAGAAACTATATCACAAGCATCCTAAACTGCTTTTGATTTTATTTAAAAGATCTATCACAGCTTCAATAAGGAGATGATCAAAGAACTTTTAATTTAAAAGTTCAGTTAAATTCAGTAGTAAAGAATTGGGGAGCAAATGTTACTGCCAACTCCCCATTTGGAGGGAACGACCTACTTGCAGGATCCTACAGACCAAATGCAGATTCGTAAAATACAAAGGAAATGTGAAGAACTGGAATTTGTTGTACAGGTTTGGTCCATGTAGTTTAACCTTGATTTCTAATTAGAATAAGAAGAAACAAGGAAGAACACCAAAGTTTTTGGAGAAAAGGAAAAATCTACTTAAACCTCCCCAAGTTGTCCTCTAACATGTTTTCCTTATTTATTCTTTCAATATACTGAAAGCACAGATAGTTCTAAGCTGTGCGCTTATTTGCATAGAAACAATGTAAAAGAATTCTATTGGCACAATAGTAAAAATAAATTAATTAAATCCCGTAATTTGCCTTGTTCTTTAAACATTCTTCTCATTATTCAAATAATGATAGTGATAGCCTTGGTAGTGATTGCCAGTTTACAGCCTATGTTTCTAGCTCAGGCTTCTTTCAGAGGTCTCGGCAAACTGAATGTCTCTCCTAGTAGCTTCACCATCTAACAACTCACCAAGATAGGTAAGGATAAATGACAGCCTCCTGGGGCCATCACAGGGTCAACCATGCATGATATTTATGTGAAGAAAAATGCTGACAAGGAGTGAGTCTCAGTGTACCAAAAATGCTCCCTGCTGTCATGTTCATTGTGAGGTAGAGGAGAGGGCCAAGGATATGCAGCCTGAAGACCCTAGTCTGAATATTGACTCAACCAGTTTCTAGCTGTGGGACCATTAATTCACTTCGACTCTTAGAATCTCAGTTTTATTATCTATGGAATGGAACTACTACATCCAACTTTGCAGAATTTCTGTGTGTTTTTTTAAATTACGTCATGTTCCTAACACTCTGCCTTGTACTTAGTAGTAATTCAGTAAATGATAGCTATTTATATTATCATCTTCATCATCTTCTCTGGGTCTCTGTGTAAATCAAAGGGAATGACATTGCTTATTCTTTAGGGCTACCATAAGGACTGAATGACATATGTGAAAGTGTTTTGTCAATAACTGTCAGCACAGTGTGTTATTCTTGAAAATAATAATTAACAAACAGACCTGTACATCTAGGAAACCCTTACTACCGAGCTACAGTACAAATAATAGGGCTGTGACCTTTTAGGAAAACCAAAATTACCCTTTATCTGTAGAACTTGGAGAGATCTCCTTACAAATGGCTGCCAGTGCTTCGATCTGAAGGCCTGTGGGAGGGAGAGCCACATGGACAGATCTGGGTTCAATTCCTAACTCTGCCATTTACTTGCTAGATAACCATTGTCAGTATCTGTGAACTTTGCTTTTTTTAATTTATAAAATGGAGAGATTCATAACAAAGTCACAGTGCTGTTATTATTCAATGTCGACATATGAAAAGTATCTACTCTAGCGGCTAACCAATGGCAAGTGTTCAATAACTATTAGTTTCCTTTCTCATTCCCTCCTCTCTTGAACCCCATACTATCATATAATAGACAGACTAAGGCATCTTTACCTGGGAAAAAAATACGTAACTGGTATTTTTATGTTGTATGTCAAAAAAGATTGACAGAAGACAAAAATAAAATACAAATTAAAAGGAAACTTCTAACAGTTTTATCAAAACATTATTACTGAAAACTATTTAAAGCCATCCAAAGAGTTATTTATTAAATATATCATTTTGAAAACAATGAGAGAGAGGAAAGAAACATCATAAATCACAGCGAGAAACCTTGCAGTGAGAGACTACCATAGAGCCAACTTAGAAAAATCATTAACTGTGCGACTTTACTGTGCAATTATAAAGCCCACATCGCTGTGAAATTATCAAACAAATTACCTCACTCAAATACATATTTTCTCCCTATTTTATAGATTCCATATCCTCCCCAGTTGATGTTAGTTAACTCCGTCTTCTCTAACTGATTAAATGAAATTGAAACAGCCCCTGTGGATATTCCTTCCTGCCAGAATTGATCTAAATCTGTCCTAGGCAATGAGCCTCTTCCTTGCCAAAGAGTCTACTTAGATTAACTTCACAATAAGTTGGTTCCCTTAGGATGTTCATCCATCTGTAAAATAGGAAATCCTTTTCCCCACTACCCCAAATTACCAGTCTGGAGGGCATTTTTTCAAAATCTAATACCTGCTCTCTTTTGGCAAATTTGATGGGAATCAAGCATTCATCTTACATAATTATTCCACTTCCAGTTGCTGTTATGCCTAAAACTCAATGATGAAATACATAAGCCTGTTTGAAGATTTTGTTTATCGTTTCTAACCTTTGATTCAACACAAGAATGTATGGCCATGATGCAGAATCTAGAGGATTAATATTTCTTTGAAACTTATATCAAATAACCAACCCTGTTGAAATCAGAGGTGATAGAAATTTCCTAAAGACAAATGGAATTCCAGCTTTAAAAGTTGTTGCCCATAACTTGGATTACAAAACCTTTCCTTTTGTCTGTGGCTTAACCCCTGGCAATTATCAGAAGCTGCTTGTGATCCTGCAGAGCACAAGACCTGGCCTGTCCAGTAGAAGTGGGTCGTCATGGGAGACTGTCATGCCATTCAGAATGGGCAGCCCTTGCTTTCCTCTATAGATTGTAATACTTCTGTTGCATTTAATAAACTAAATATAACTGATGTGCTTACATTATTGTCTCACCTACTAGACACACATTTGTGTGAGGGCAGAGATACTATAACTTGCTCATCTTTTATCTTCAGCACTGAGCACAATACTTGGGGCATTGAAGAAGCATTTTAATAAATAACAGGACCTAGATGAGAAGAGAGAGTGCATCTAGAACAAATAAAGGACAGAGGCTATTCCCAAGATGGCTCCCAGACAATGTTATGATTGCTGAAAATGGGACTGTGGGAAGGGAAAGGGCAGTCATGGCTTCACTTATGGGCTACTGATTGGAGCTGTGGACCTTACTGTGGGCCAATATCCAAGGGTCAGTCTACATGCTTCTCACCTCTAGTTCCTCATCCAACATCTTCCCCAGCATCATCTCAGCTGGCCTTCCACTGGATGCCCACTGGTCTAGGAATAACTATTATGTCCAAGTTCCTCTCATGCTTTCCTGCCCAATTTACATACCTCTGTCAGGCCTGATTGGCCAACTTAAAGTTGGATTCCCACTTCCTTCTTTATCAAACCCCAGCCATGGCTAATATGCAAAAATGGTATCAAGCAGCAATTTCTCATTCCTTCCTCCTCTCATTAAAAGAAATGTTTCTCTGCCCATCAAAGTGTTCTCATCCCATACACATACTTCACTGGGTGGGCTGCTGACTTCCTCTGGGGAGCTTTCTCTTGTTCTTTATGAATGTGTTGACATTCTAACAAGAAAATTTCTCTTCTTCTAAGGAACTATGCCCTGCTTGTCAGTATAAACAAACTCTGAGAACAGAAAGGAGTCTTTTCCTCAAAACATGTGCAAAAAATATCTATAGAAATGACTGCTGTTGAGTGGTGCTATTTACTCTTTGATAGAACTAATCACAATTCCATCCTGTAGAGTTCTGTAATTGGAGTTCAGAATACCATGGTATATCTCTAGTTATCTCAAAGAGGCTTTGCTAAATTCTCCCAAAATATTCCAAGAAGAATATATGTCAAGATTTCATTTTGAAAGTGAATGGACACCTGTGGGAATTGGAAGTGGGTTTGGGGGTGTCATGACATCAGTAAGAAAGAAGTTTCTTCACTTTAAAGTGCTTGGTAACTAATGTACTAGATTGAAGGTACTCATGCTCTGAATTAAGGAGCCCCAGGGTTCCTCTTAGGGGCCTTTGGGCTACTGCACATTTGGAGTGGAAGAGAGGCCAAAAGTTCCAGTTTTCCTCTCTGTTTTCAGATATTTGCTATGTTTTTAGAAGCTTTCCTCTAAAGAAAAAAAAAAGGTTTGTTCTGGTAATAAAATTTTGAAAGCATTGCTTAAGATTATGGTGAGAGAGACACTGGCTAAAGGAAATACCTGGAACTTCTGTCTATCCCACCACCACCAGCCTGGTCAAGTCCTCATCATTTGGATTACTACCACAGCCCACTATCTGGGGTCTCAGCATTGGCTCTTGCCCAATCTACTTTCTACTTTATATCCAGAAAGATATTTTCAATGCAAATCTGATCATCTTACTATCTTGTTTAAAATCCTCTAATGGCCTCCTGTGTGGCCTGCTGTGAGGAGAAGAAAGTGTGTTTCATAAGCCTGCAGGACCCTCCAGGACTATCCTCTCCTTCATTCTGGTCTCATCTTGGCCCATCCAGAACATTGGTCTTCCTTCAGATTCACTGCCTGCTATTTCCTCCTTCAGAGCCTCTGCATATAAATCTTCTCTGACTATATCTGCTCATCTTGCAGGTCTTAGATTAGACAGCACCTCCTTCTGGAAGCCTCCCTAACTCATTCTCTCCAGGGTATGTTCTATTTCTCTCCACCACATACTCTGATGGGTTATTTTCCCATGTGCTTTTTAAGATGTGTCATACTGGTAATTATTTCTTCTATATTTGTCTTTCCTCTAAATTCCAAAAGTGACCTTGTTTTTCTTAGTTTATCACTATAATAACAATACCTAGTATAATACCTTGGCACACAATAGGCACCCATTAACTATGACTAAAAGAATGAATGCATGGTTTCAGACACTTAAAAGTTTTATGTACTGGCTGCCTTAGAGCAGTCCCACAAGACTATCTGATCAATTTACCAAGTGGAATGCCAGCAGCAGTAGGGAGAGCAAGGCCCATTGCCCATCACTCCAGCCCATGGAAATATCTCTACACCAAGCTCCCCCAGCACTTACTGCCAATAGAACACTAGCAACAGGTCTGGCACTTAGTAAGAGCCACATAAATGTTAAACAGATAGATCAATATTAATATAAAGGCAAATTGGGACTAATTAATTCCTGCACTCCATGAAAGTTGAGTTATAACATAGTTTTCATTGCCAGTACATATTATTCTTGCAGCTTTCCATGTCTCTATGCAGCAGGCACCATGTTGCAGGAGTTTTAAATGTGTTACCTCATTTAATCTCAACAATGTCTATTAGGCAGTATTTTAATCAGTTCAAGCTGCTACAACCATGGATTGGATGGCTTATATACACCAGAAATTATTTCTCATGGTTCTGGACACTAGATGTCTGAGATCCAGGTAGGGTTCTGGGGTGAACCCTCTTCCAGGTTCCAGACTGCCATTGTACCCTCCCATGGCATTGTACCCTCCCATGGCAGTGTACCCTCCCATGGTAGAGAGAAAGAAAAAGCAAACTCTTTTATGATTCTTAAGGGCACTAATCCACCTTCATGACCACACCCAATCCTAATTACCTCCCAGAGGCCCCACATTCCATGATAAGGTTTCAACATATGAATTCTGTGGGGACACAAACATTCAGTTCATAGGAGGCAGGAATTAGTCTTTAATTTACACAAGAATCTGTTCATAAGAAACAAAATTTAAACATTGCCTATAGCCACAGCACAAGTAAATGGCAGAGCTGGGAAGTTTCCCATTGTCCTGTTACCTGGCATGTAGTAGGTGTTCAATAGACTATGAATGAATGGATGGACTTACACTAGGCATACAGAAAATGCCCCAGCTTGAAAACATTAGCACTAAACAGTTGTGCTATTGGAGTAAATGCTACTAATATTCACAGAAACTATAAAGACTAAAAGCATAGACATTAATATTCTGGATATCATTAGTTCCATCTTCTTTCCCTAAATTCCTAAACTACTCACAAGAGCTGGGGCATTTCCTACAGGCACATCATTCAACTAAGAAAAATGCTGAACAGAACTCTCCGTAAGCAAGTCAGGTTACAGCCCAGCATTTGGCCTGTCAGCACTTTCTGAACAGTCACTGAACAGAGGATACTACAGGGGGTTATTTAAAAGAAAAATGTGTACAGGAGAGTAAAAGTTGGGATGACCCTATGTGACCCGTAATGTATGACAATAAGAGCAGCTCATGATCTGATCTGAGGGTTTTTTAATCCATAATTCATTAATCCTCACAAGAGCCTGTGAGACAGTTCCTACACTTTCCAGTGAATCTAGGTTGTCATTGATTGTAAGATGTACTCTGCACATCCCAAGAAAGGAGAGATATTGTCAATTAAATTATGAGATGGCGCTGATGGTAAGATACAATGCATCCTAACTGTAGAGAGATGGAAATGAAAAAAGGTACATCTTAAAATTGATAAAATATAGTATTTTTAATCCCATTTTACAGATGAGGCAACCAAAAGAGACTTGAAGAGATGAAGTAATGTTCCCAAGGTCACACAGTGTGGGTTCTGAATTCAGTTCAATTCCATTTAGCCTTGTGTTGTGAGCACCTCCTGCTCCATGCTCCATTCAAGAGATACACAGATGAATGAGACTCTGTCCTAACCCTCAGGAACTGAGAAGTCTAGAAGAGAAAACAGATCCGCAGCAAACCAACTAAAATGTAGCCTGCTGAGTGCAAACACAAGACCTTGTATGAGGTAGCAACCTGGCACAGAGAAGGAATAGGCTCAGCCTATCTCTGGATAGACTCAGACAGGGGTTGCAGAGAAAGTTATGAGTTTCATAGAAAGGATTGAAATTTACAAAATGCTTGTTTCTATCTAGTTAGTGCTTTGACTTTTTAAACAATGTTAAGAAAAATTCTTGGCTGAAAAACTCCCCCTGCATGGTGTGAGTTGTGATAGAGCATCTGAGAGAAGGGAAGGTTTTCCATGGCCCCGCTCACATGCCTGCTTCCAAAGAGAGGCAGGAAGCAGGAAACACTGAGGGAAGAAGCAGAATCCCCAAGGTGTGAGATGACTGTTGTGAGAGATGAGGTTCCCATAGGAGAATGCCTGAAGGACACACCTGCTCAGTTGGGTGGGGTGGGTAGGTGTGCTGCTGCCTCTCGGCTAGTAGATCTGGGAGAGCTATCCATTCATCAGCTCTTTCTGAGCACCTGATGGGGGTTCCTGCTCTATGATCCTGTAGCCTCCCATACTAATTCATATGATAACATATATTGCACTGACTTCTAACTATATTTGGGTTCTTTGCACTGACTTTTCCCTCTTCTTAAAACACTGTCCTCACATATCTTCATGACTAACTCCCTCACCTCCTTCAAGCCTTGCCTCACCTGTCTTTCAGTGAGTCCTACCTTGATCACCCCCACCCACCCAAAAAATGCAACCTTCACCACTACCACAGTTCTACCCTGTCTAAAAATCCTGATACCCCTTACTCTGCCCTATTTTTTAACCTTTTCCATAGCAAGTATCAACTCCTGTTATGCTGTGTGGTGATTTCTATGGCCTCTCATGAAAATATAAGTTCCATGAAGGCAGAATTTTTGTCTGTTTTCATTCACTGATAGACCCCAAGCTCCTAATATCATCATTGGTACATGCTTGATAAATATTTGCTGAATTAATAAATGAATGTGTGAGTAGCTGAATAAATATGCCCTTACCTCTATTCACAACCCAACATTAAGATCTGTAAGAACAGGAAGCAAGCCCCTTGTTCATTGCTGAGTCCTCAGCAAATAACACAGTGATTGGTGTATAGGAGGCACCCTGTAAATGATAGTGCATTAAATGACTATTATCTCATATCCATAAGTGGAAGTTAAATTACATCCTGAACTCAGTATTTTTACCTGGATGAGAATGGAACCATCTTCTATCTTATGTGTCCTCATTCAAAAAGTGATAATGGGAGCATTTATGGACATAGGAGAGATTTTGAGGTGACTTTTCCCTAATTCTGGGTCATCCTTTCCCTCAATCCAGGCCTGTTGTTCCCATCCAGTTTTCTGAAAACTGGTAGACAAAAAAGCAAGCTCAGAAGTTTGTCCAAACGTCTGGTTTCGTGATATATGAATTTCATTACCAACCCTGATACACTACCACTAAGGATTTGGAGTAGTCATGTCAAACGTTCTTGGATGTCTTTCTCCCCTTTTCCATATGCTCATGAGAGAAATGAACTTTTTCCAATATCTCTTCTAAACCAGGTGGCAAGCCAACTGATCTTACTTGTCAGTCAGTAAATACTTAAAGTGTTATTGGAAAGCAGAGGTAGGCTTGCTTTGTTTGTGCTCTAGTGAGCAACACTAGAAAAAAAGGATGGAATTTACAGGAAAGGAATTTAGACTTTAGACTCAGTTAACAAATATTGAGAGCCTACTAGGTTCTAAAATGTCTTATATGTGTAATTCTCATAAGGACTCTATTGGACAGGGATCTTGTCCCTCCTTTTGCATCTTTGGAGACCCAGGGACAGAGATGAAAATCACACAGCTGGTTAAATGGCAGAGCTACTCTTTGAACCCAAGACTATCTGATTGATATACATTTTTAGCTTGGATCAGAAACAAAAGCCTGCAGTCAGGGCTCTGTCAGCCTTTATGTAATATCTTGATTAATATATTTTGATTGCCTGATAAACAAGGCCAGAACATAAAAGCTTTCAGAACTGTCGTAAAGCCTGGGCTATTCATCCTGGTCATGTTCCCTTTCCCATATTTCAATTTCCGAGTAGCTGGCTGATGGCATTTGGGGGAAAAGACAATGGTTTTAAGATGATTAATTTTTACAGCCTCAACTCAACCCTGAAATCTGAAGTACCATCCGCCATGGTCTGTGGAGCCCTGCCTTTGGGCAGGTTCAGACTTGCCTCTGCTTCCCTCAGATGAGGTCCTGTCAGTTGGGACTGCCATGTAAACCAACCTGACAGATTGCTAGGACACCCTGAGAGAGAAAGCAGGCTGGAGTGGGACCCGTCCCTGGAGCTTCTAATGATTACTTGTCTGAAATGATCAACACAGTGGCCTCCGGACACAGGAAGTCTGCTCACACTGTGTCCCTAAGGCATGGAGAGCACTGATGACTCAGGAGAGACTGAGAGAGAGAGAGAGTTGTTGCCCCTGGAAGTAATGCTTCTTCCCTGATTATCATCAAATTGCCACAACTGTGGAGAAGCCCAGGCTGTAAGGACCTCTCATTGGTGCCCAATTAATTCCATCTCCAGTCATGACAGTGACTGCCTGACCCATTGGGTACAGTAGAAATTGACAGTTTCCCAATGTCCTCCAAACATAGAAGGAAACAGTCTGGCATGATAAGAACAGCATCTTTTTGTTTGTTTGTTTTAAATTTATTTATTTATATATTAGGGGGGTGGACGGAGAGAGAAGGAGAGAAAGAATCCCAAGCAGCCTCCACGCTGTCAGCACAGAGCCTGATGCGGCTCCATCTCACGAACTATGAGTTCATGACCTGAGGCAAAATCAACAGTTGGATGCTTAACCAACTGAGACACTCAGGCACCCCGAGAAGAGTATCTTTCCAGGGGACAAACCTGCCTTATAAGGTTATTAATGATCACATGGCATAACCCATGTGATACCACAGTGCATTTTTACCCTTCTATAAAATGGAATAATGCCTGCACTTTAAGGAGTATCTATGAATCATGGATAATAAATACCTAGAGCAGTGCCTGGCACATTGTAAGTCCTACTGTGTTCAGTAATCACTCAAAGACAGCGTCTTAGTGCTCTCTTGGCAAGGACTGACAGAAGCTAATGTGTTATCCACTAAGACTGTTCCACTGGTGGATTCAGCCACCCTTTTCACCATGGACAATTAATTCATTATTGAAATAGATGGGAAATTAAGTGGCCACAGTACACTTCAGTCGGTCTGGATATGATGACTGATCCACAAGGGTATGTATGTTATGGCTCCTCGAGGAGACATGAAAAGTAGTCTATACAGAGCTGTGTGTTGCCTTCTTCCCTGAGATGAACGTGTTCTGACTTGAGAGACAGGAAAATTGCACAGATCTTCATCGTCCTAAGAAAGATAGGGAGCCCAATGCCAGATGCTGCACAGGCTTTTCTTACCTATTGTTGCCAATTGTCCCTGCCTTCTAGGAAAGAATGTAAACAACTGAATTCCAGGAATTGCCCTATGAGAAGAATAGGTGACAAATTTAATAACAAAAAATAACTTTTATTGGACATCTGCTTTGTGGTAGACCCTGGGGATAGGATGAATATGAGCCTCTCCTTCCCCCCATGCATATACAAATTAGAATTTGCAAAGATTAAAAGTCACAATACAATGTGATATAAGAGCATATGAGAGGGGTGTTTAACTCCCGGTGAGGGTGTAGGGAGGGGAAAAGAGGTTCTAGGATTGGTGGAGGAGATGACACAGAGCAGTGATTTTCACAAAGCAAACACAATCCTCGGAGACACACATACTATCAGCCACATGGAAAGATTTTTTTAATGTTAATTTATTTATTTTGAGAGAGAGAGAGAGAGAGAGAGGGAGAGAGAGCATGAGCCAGGGAGGGGCAGAGGGAGAGAGAGAATCCCAAGCAAATTCCATGCTGTCAGAGCAGAGCCCAACACAGGGCTCGAACTCACAAACTGTGAGGTCATGACCTGAGCCAAAATCAAGAGTCGAACGCTTAACTGACTGAACCACTCAGGTGCCCCCAGCCACGTGGAAGGTTAACCTGAGTCCCCAACAGTGCCTTGCTAGACAAGGCATAGAATATAATAGCTGAAATGTGCTTCAAGAAGTGCTTTTGGCCTGTTGATTACATAGAAGCTGGAGCCCAAAGAGATAAAGAAATTTACACAAGATCATACAGTGAGATTACATTGAAGCCAGAACCAGAGCCCTGCTTTCCTAATTCCATCCAAGCTTCTATCTACTTGCAGGGTGCCATCTCTATTTTTGAAACATTTATTAGATTTGTGAATGGGCAAATGAATGCTTTTAAGAAGGAAAAACTAGGGGCATCTGGTAGCTCAATTGGTTAAGCATCCAACTCCTGATTTTGGCTCAGGTAATGATCTCACTGTTCGTGGGTTCAAGCCCCAACTCAGGGTCTGTGCTCACAGTGCGGAGCCTGCTTGGGATTCTCTCTTTCCTACTCTCTCTCTCTCTGCCCCTCCCTCATGAATGCTCTCTCTCTCAAAATAAATAAATAAACTTAAAAAAAATAAAAAGAAGGAAAAACTATTGGAAATGGCTGAATTTAAAAAATGATAGCACCTAAAGTACAGATCCCTCTGCTCCCAGTGCAGATCCCTTTCCCACATCCTCCCAGTGGGAAAATGTTTTGAGAAAGTTTACTATATGTGTATTTTTATATTGTATTTTTAAAACACCATACTATCATCTCCTGCCAATACTTGTAGAAATAACTCTCTCATTTTCATAGTAGGGAAGGGGTGAAGTAAAGGAACAAAGGTTGGCAGTAAAGGTTGGCAGTTAGTGTGCTAAAGACTTTTCCTATGTTGTCTCATTCAATCTCTCCAAATATGCTGAGACCTAGGAAAGATTAAACCCATTCATTGATAAACAAAGGCTCAGATTGATCCACAGATTTTCTCAGCGACACTCAGCTAGAAAGAGGTGGACTCACTTGAGTGTGTCTTTTTACTCCAATGTCTACACTTTTTACACTATCCTCAGCTGCTTACATCAACAACGGAACACATTCACTTAAGTCAGGCACAGTGGGATGCAGCAGAGAGCAGACTTTATCTTCCGCTGTTCTTGTTCGTGCTCCTGCTGCACAGAGAGGTGAGAACCAAGTCTCCTCTAATCAGGCAGAAGCCTCAACTTCAGAAGACTAAGGAAATTGGGTCAAAGCACTCCACTTCGTGGGTCTTAAATTTGTCATGGAAACAAAGTCTTCTGTAGCCCAAACAAGTTCACAGCACAGAAGGAAGTAACCTACTGGTTGATTTGTTCAATTATTTTTTTTAAGTTTATTTATTTTTGTGAGAGAGAGAGAGAGCGAGCATGTGTGCACAAGTTGGGGAGAGCAGAGCGAGAAGGAGACATGGAATCCGAAGCAGGCTCCAGTCTCTGAGCTGTCAACACAGAGCCTGACGTGGGGCTCAAATTCACGAGCCAGGAAACCATGACCTGGGCCAAAGTCAGACACTTAACCAACTGAACCACCCAGGCACCTCGATTTGTTCATTTATAAAGCATCTACAAAGACTCTGTGCAGAAGCTGTACCCGGGAGCCTCTGACCTTCAGTAGCTTTTAATCCAATAAAGGAGGTAAAACACATTCCCATTCAAGACTGGACATTGTAGGCTTCCCAAGAGAGGTGCAAGCAAAGTGCTTTACAACCTCAGAGAAAGAAAAGGCTGCACTTCTGTGCCTCAGTCTCCTTATTTGAACATAAGAACAATAGTATTTATCTCATAGGGTTTTTGTGATAATTGGATAAAGTATAAGTGTTAACAAATCAAAGCCTTACGTTTTTTGTCTGCAAAGTAGAAATCATCATACTTCTATTATAAGCTATTTACACGGATTCAGTAAGATAAAATTATGTAAAACAAAGGTATTTGCACATGGCTGGCCAATAATAGGCATTTAGTGGGCTGTTATTATAGTTGTTGAGTAGTTGTTTTTATTCCAAAGAATCTTAAACAGGATCATCAAACTGGTAGCCTTTGCCTTCTACCTGCCTTCTGGTAAACCATCTTCTTCCTGTCCTCTGTTATTAGTTTTCTACTGCTGCCATGACAAATTACCTTCCTCCATCTTCAAATCTAGTAATGGCAGTCATGTACCCCTCATGTCACAGCTCTCTGACCTATTCTTCTGCCTTCTCTTCTACTTTTAAGGACTCGTGTGATTGAATTGGGCCCACCCAGATAATCAAGGATACTCTCCCCATATTAAGACCTTTAACTTTGGTAATATCTGCAAATCCCTTTTGCCACATAAGGTAACATATTTGCAGGCTCTGGGGATTGAGGTGTGGACATCCTTGCAAAGAAGGGGTTAGGGAATTATTTTCCCTACCATATTTTCGATAACCACAAGACACATCAAGTAATTTTTCCAGTTCTTACCGGCATGGTCCTGGGGGTTCTCTTCACCCTTGTGATTGTTTGCTATACCAGCCTTAAAGTGGGTCAGCCAAAATTCAGTCCTCTGAACAACACAGAGAACACATGTGCTCTTATGGTCCATGATTATTAAATATTACTGCAGTCTAAGCCCAATAGAGAATACGGGTGGTTTTGATTGGAGAGGGTTCCTTGCAAAAACAACACATGGGTTGATGTAGCAAGTCCACAAGCCTTAGAGTCAGACAGGGTTTTTTGGGGGTGGGAGGGTTAGGTTTTTGGGGGGTGTTTTTGGTTTTTGGTTTTGGATTTTTCAACTGGTAATTAGGCTTTAGTTCAAGGCTTTTAAATATGGCAACTTGCTTTTAATAACATAAATGATGGAGGCAAACAGGTCTTGAATTCAGTCCTGCCCTATCACTTGCTAGCTGGTATGTCACTGGGCATATTGCTTAAGTCTATATTTCCTCATCTGCAGTACAAGGCCAATCCATGTACTGTGAGGTAGTTGTGAGAACTAACTGTGCACTCAGTAAACTACTCATGCCTCTCCCCTCATGTCTAGCCCATGGTGTCATTATGAATGCAATCACCAAATCATGAAATCTCTGGAGATGAGGTCTAAGGACAACATTCCTTATCAGGAATTCCAGGCTGAATTCTACAGTCAGGAGCATGGGCTTGTGATTCAGACACATCTATGTATATTTGAATCCTGGTTCTGCTACTTATTAGCTTTTTTTCATTTCAGCTCCTTGGGTCTCATTTCCTTTATGAGATAAAAAAGGCTTACCTGGCAAAATTGTTGTCAGAATAATAACAAAGTGGAACTCATTCTGTGTGTGTGTTGGGCATTTCTCATGCGTCACCCTAGAGTGATATCTTCATAACAATCTTTTGACTTAAAACCATCATTCTCTGCATTTCATAGTTGATGGAATGATGATCTCTGGTGAAGAGATCATCTAGGAAGTTAAGTAACATGCCCCAAATTCACAAGCAGGAATGGCAGAGTTGGGACATTACCTAGGTCTCTTCTCTCTCCAAAGCTTGGCACATAATCCAGATGCTGCCTTGCCTGGCCAGTACTTTGGATGAGGTAAAAATAGAGTCTTTCACAACGTTGTAGGCCACTTAAGAAGCACAAATTCCATCAATTGTCAGGTGTCTCAGTCATGTGACACAGCCATGAAAACGAGCAGCTCTTCACTTCCCTTATTAGACTTCCCCAGTCGGCAAAGGGCCACCGCATGGTGAAATGCAGGAGGGGCAGGAGGGATGGGAGAGTCATTGCATTATTCCTGTCTAATTCTACTTGTCTAATGGACTTGTTAAAAGCACCCTGGGTGGAAAGTGTGAGTCTTAATGGCATTTTGTAAAAGTTGCTCTGATGAATTAGCACATAAAACAAATTAAAAACAGCTTACCGCTTTTTAAATTAGGTGACGGGGCACTGTAACATTTTTCCCAGACATGAAGATCCATTAATATCCAAAGGAGCCAGAAGCCACTGAAATGCATCGGCTGCTTGTTTTCAGGGGCCTGACAAGTCTGAAATCCATGTAATCCTAGAGTGGCAGATTGTCTGAGATAAACAGAACTCGGGAAGAACGTGTTGTGAGCCCCTTCTGCGAGGATACCTATGGCTGAAGGCAGGAGTGGGAAACCTTCCCTCCAGGATTCTTGGGAATTAGAACAGAGCACAGTAGATTGAATGTCTGCCCCGGTGAGGACCACCAGAACAGTCTCTACTCCCCTCCCTTACACATGAGGACACAGGCTTGAGAGAAGCGGGGCTTTCAAAGTTCATCTGAAACATTTTCACGGACTGACACTGAGGGTCTACTCTGTGCCCAGTGCTGAACTGGACTCTGAGGTTGGAGAGATATTTTAGATGTTTTTTTGTACACAGTCCACAAGACAGCTACTAAGGGCCACAGTCCCAGCAGATTCCCTGAGTCAAGGCCAGCACATTTTTCAGAAAAACAATTATAAGAGTAATAGTAACTACCATTTATTGAGCAATCACTAGTGCCAGGCTGCTGTTACAGTACTTTCCATATATTATTTTACTTAATCCTCACCACATCCCTTTGGGGTAGGTGCTGTTATTATGTGCCAGTTTTACAGTTAAGAAAACTTGGAGCCCAGAGAAGCCAAGTAACTTGCTTAAAATTCACATGGTCAAAAAGTTGCAAACCCAAGCAGTCTCACCCTAGAGCCTGCCTTCTTGGCAGCCACCTGCCAGTTTTCCTGATGGCTTGACATCCATAAAGAGCCTGGTGCTAAACCAGAGGTTCAAAGACCCTTAGGACTAAAAAAAACAAAACAAAAAAAAAACAACAACAAAAACAAAAAAACACTGTGATAGGGACACCTATCAGCTGAGCGTCCAGCTTAGGCTCAGGTCATGGTCTTGCAATTCGAGTCCCAAATCGCTCGATGTTGTCAGTGCAGAGCCCGCCCTGGATCCTCTGTCCCCCTCTCACTGCCCCTCCCTCACTTGTGCTCTCTCAAAAATAAATAAAACATTTAAAATTTGTTTTAAAAAATACTGGGACAAGAAGTGATCAGTAAGGGAGCTTTGGGGATTTGGGGGGGAGGGTGGGAGAGGATGGTCAGCCCTGAAGGGAGGATAAAAACTCCTGGTACTGCTAAATTGTGAGCAAGACCAGAGGATAACAGGCTGGAAAACTGAGCCTCACAATGAAATGTCCAAGAACATGGATTTTGGAGCCAGACAGACCATATTCTAGGTGTAGTCTCCACCACATGTGTACATGTGACCTTGGGCAGGTGTCCTACTGTCCTGAGCTTCCTTTCCTCATCTGTAAAATGAGGATACTAATTTTTACCTTCAGGTTGTTATGATGTCAAATAAGACAATGGATACAAAGTGCCAGGGCACCTAATATGAGCATAAGGAGTGGTAGCCATCATGGTTATTATCCTTGCCACCTTGTCACCACCTCTCATGTTTCGGGGGAGGGGGTCATGGAGAACAAGTTGAAGAGCATTGTAGCAGGACTCTGGGTCAGGAGACCCAAGCTGCAGCCTGAAGTTGCTGACCCTAAGCCATGTATGCTGAGGTTAGTCTATCCTTCATCTGTAAAAAGGAGATAATGCTGTATCCATCATACATTCTTTATCAGAATGGATTGAGTCACAGATGAGGTAGTGTATATGAAAATGATTTGCAATCTATAGAGTGTTGGGGACCCTCAAGAAAACTCCCAGGGTTGATGATTCACTGGGAAGGCTCACAGAACTCAGCATAGACATACTCAGGACTATGATTTATTACAGAAAAGGACACAAAGCAAAATCAGCAAAGGGAAAGGAGCTTGGGACAAAATCCAGAGGAAACTGGGCGCAAGCTTCCAAGAGCCTTCTCCCAGTGGAGTCACATGGGACATGCCTAATTCCTCCAGCAACAAATTGTGACAGCAGGTATAAGTGTTGTCTACAAGGAAGCTTATTAAAGACTCAAAGTTCGGTGGGGGGGGGGTTGTTTTATTTTTATTATCTTTTTTTATGTTTGTTTATTTTTGAGAGTGAGAGAGAGAGAGAGAGAGAGAGAGTGTGTGTGTGTGTGTGTGTGTATGTATGTGAGAGAAAGAGAGGCGGGGGGCGGGGGGGGCAGAGAGAGAAGGAGACAGAGGATCCAGATCCAAAGTGTGCTCTGTGCTGACAGCAGAGTCTGATGCAGGGCTCAAACTCATGAACCGTGAGATCTTGACATGAGCTGAGGTCGGACGCTTAACTGACTGAGCCAACCAGGCGCCCCTCACGGTCCAGGGTTTATATGGGGGACTGGTAATGTAGTCACCTTCTGCCTGGCACATACCACAATTCCAGATTCACAGAAGAAAAACAAATGTTCACCTTAAATGTTGTTTATACACAGTTTAGGCATTGTGAGCCATTCTTAATGGGAAATAGAACCAAAATCTAATTTCCCAGATGTCAGCCATGAGCCACCCTTGTAGGAAGGTCTTTTTAAGGATAGAAATCTTGGGGTGCCTGGGTGGCTCAGTCGGTTAAGTGTCCAATTTCGGCTGAGGTCATGATCTCACAGTTTGTGAGTTCAAGCCCCATGTTGGGCTCTGTGCTGACGGCTCAGAGCCTGGAACCTGCTTCAGATTCTGTGTCTCCCTCTCTCTCTGCCCCTCCCCTGCTCACGCTCTGTCTCTCTCTGTCTCTCAATAATAAATAAACATTAAAAAAATTTTTTTTAAGGATAGCAGTCTCAAGCTTACTATGTTAACCCAGAGTAGAATCTATAGAAAGGATTTTTATGGATATCCACTCAAAGGGGACAGCGAAGAAAATAGTAACAGTTGAAACTTGATGATTGTCACTATGTGCCAGGCATTGCTGTGCGTGCTCTATTTCACATGTATTACCTTACGTGACATTCCATCCATGCAACAATTTTATGATGGGGGTACTATTACCATTGCTGTTGTCATCATAACTGTTATGTATGAGAAATCTGAGGCCTCAGAAAGGTTAAGTAGCTTACGCAGAAAACCAGCTATATAACTGGTAAGAAGCAGTAGAATCAGGAAATGACCGTGACAGTGTGACCCCTGAGTCTATTCTTAACTGCTCTGCTACACGCTGCTACAGTGCACTCACCGTGAGCTGGCTGCCTCATATGTCTTATTAATGCTTATAGCAGCTCTGTCTGAAAGTAGTTATTGGACTAATTTTGCATTACAAAAACCTGTGGCTCATGAGTGTTAATTAATTTATGTCTCACCACCCAGCCAGAGAAGTGACAGTGTCAGAAGTGGACCTCTGCCCTCTCTCAACCCCCTTTCACCTGGGTAGAGCTTTGCCAAAGTCTTCAGTAGGGAAGATGCAGATGGTCAAGGTGGAAATGAGTCATTCTGGGAACTTAGACGGAGAAACTCTCCTCCTATTCCATTACTTGGGTACAGAGTTCATGGAAGACAGAGCTGTGTTGCAAGTAATTCAGATTTTTCTACCGTATTTGAGAGTTCTACATGCTGTCTTCAGCTCTTTTTGGTTGCCATGACAGCAGATGTGACATTTCTTTCATGAGGAGAGGGGGGGAAAAGAAGAAGAAAGGAAAAGAACCATACTTGGTCCTCAGTGATCTTAGAAAAATCTGTTCCCCAGATCTATCTAATTTTGCTTGCATAGTGGTTATGCTCTAAGGAAATTCTCAGAATGGAATCAAAGGGAAATAAGCAGAGAGGTGGCAAAATCTGCTTCTCCTGAGAAATTGTATGTGTGCAGTGGTGGTTTGTGAGGGCAGGGGGATATGAGAGGAGGTAGGCAATCTAAGACTTGAGACAAACTGTCCGCTACTTAAGGCAACACCTAGCTACTAAGGTCTTGGCGATCATTTCAATTCTATTTGCAATTCCCTTGCCCCACCAATCTATACGTATAAGAGTGTTCAGTTCAGCAAAGGGAACGTGTTCTTTAGTGAGGGAAACATGGTACATAAAGCAAGAATTACAATTCAGAATGATGAATGCAGTGCTGAAGTAGGCTTAGCCTTCTGTGGAAGCAAAAAGATTTGTCTTATCCATATGATTTTGATCTATCTATATACATACACATAAACATAGGAGTAATTATATTTTTATTGTTGCATTTTGACCACTTATTCATGTTATTTTATTAACCTCTACAACCATTCAATTTGTTTTATTTTTTATTTATGCTTTTGTGGTTTTAATTTGCAGTTTATTTATTAAAAATGTTAATTCCTGTGCAATGAACATACAGGTTATATTAGTTTCAGGTTCACAATATAGGTATGGAATTGCAACCTTTCTACTTCAGTAATGGTCCAGTAGTCCAGTGGGTGGAAGGATCACAGTCACCTATGGGTGGGCACTTAAGTTGTTACCGTTTCTCCCTATTATAAAAGAAAGAGTTCTGTGAACTGATACATACATCTGAGAGGATTTGTTCATAGCACAAAATGTTTCATTCACAAAGATGCCCATGTTTCTCTTCATTATTTCCTTCTTTTTAGTGACTTTTAGATTTCAATTGTAGTGGGAGGGAAAACATCTCAGGTGCTTCCACATCTCCCATTATCACCTTGCCACATATGATGGTCCCCAAGAAAGGAAGCAGTACCCCAGCTTTAGGAGTCTGTAGGCTGTCCCTGCAGCCTCCAAGGAAAAGCAGGAACCAATGTTAACTGGTGACCACAGCAGTGGGAATGTGGACTGCAGTCCTGGGAGTCAGGCCTCAGAGCTGGTATCAAATGGATGATGGATTCTCAGGGCAAGACTTGGTAATCGAAATGATGAATCCGAAATCTGTGCTCCAGAGGTTCTTAACAACGTTCTCTCTTGTCATTTCTACAGAGCCATGTTTGACTATGACAAGAGCAAGGACAGTGGGCTGCCAAGTCAAGGACTTAGTTTTAAGTATGGAGATATTCTCCATGTTATCAACGCCTCAGATGATGAGTGGTGGCAAGCCAGAAGAGTCACACTGGAGGGGGACAGTGAAGAGATGGGGGTCATCCCTAGCAAACGGAGGTAAGAATTGCCTTTTCTATTTCAGACTGTATGCTTTTTAGCTATCCAGGGAGTGGAAATAAGGGAAGATGAAGATAAGACAAACTGTTTATAAAATAACCATTTGAGTGGGATAGTCAGTCTGCAGGGAAATTGTCAGTGGTGACAGGTGACATGAATTAAGTATTCTTGTTCTTTTCATGTTAGGGATTTACAAAAGCTGGTGACTCTGATAAGACATAAAGCAAGAAAAGGGATCTGCTTCAACCACCTCCCTAAAACATTTACCAGCATCCACATGTTCAAGATTATCTTAGCATGTATGCGGATTTAAACACTCAGAGGTGTTATTCCAGAGGTTCAGATTTACCAGATAGCTTTACAGAAAGGTCAGGTGAAAGTCACATAAAGTATGATTTACTAATAAAAGGTCCTAGCTATGTATTACCTTCAACTACTGATGGGGGGAAAATTAAAACCCTTCATGCCAAATTCAGATGCTTGGAATATGAGCTGTGGAACATCTGGGTGAGGCCTAAGACTGGGTTTATCACTTACTGTTTTCCTTACTCCTTTTCCCCACCCACCTCACAACTCCCACTTTCACTCAGATAATCAGTTCTGTATGTCAAGAGCACCATGCTCTTTCTCTTCCAAGCCTTTCTTCCACTATGCTTTTGAAAGGCAGGAATATACTTCAGAACAGCCACCTCTCCCATGTGTCCCAGTAGCTTCCAGTCATCACCACCATGGGGGAATTTCCTTCCCACCAGCGTCCTTTTGGCACAGAATAGTTGCCTGACATTGCTTTGAGAGGACATTCTGAGTTTAAACTATGGCTTGTAGTGTTTTCTCAAAGGTTGTATATTCAAAGCATGGACTCTCCGCACTAGTTTATATTCTGTTTCTCCATTTCCGTTTACTTAAAAAAAAAAAAAGTCAAGGCAACACGCATTTTGGTCTGCTTTGATTTAATCCATCAGAGCTGTCTGAGAAGCTGCTCTGTAGAAGAAAGAGCTATCTTCTTGAATATGGCCCCAAGGACAAAAGTGGGGTGTCAAGGAAGGAATAGATTTCAGCTTATCTTAAAGAAATTCTTTTACTAGTCAGCTGTGTAGAGATGGTATGGATTACCTGGGAAGATAGCAAACTAGAACAATAGTTTTCATAACAAGGGAGCATTATAAAAACTTAGATATGGGGCACCTAGGTGGCTCAGCATGATCTCACGACTAATGAGTCTGAGCCTCGCGTCAGCCTCTGTGCTGACAGCTCAGAGCCTGGAGCCTGCTTCAGATTCTGTGTCTCCCTCTCTCTCTGCCCCTCCCCTGCTCACACTCTGTCTCTCTTTCTGTCCCTCAGAAATAAATATTTAAAAATTTTTATATTAAAAAATAGCTTAGATGTGCCTGTTCCCTCCCTCTCTGACCCTCCCTTCCATGTGTGCCTGTGGGTGCATGCACACACACATACACACACACACACACACACACACACACACACATATTCTAATTCAGTCCATCTGGAGGGGGTCCTGGAAATCTGAATGTGTTTGTAAATCCATCCAGGTGATTCTGGTAATAGAAGATCTAGCATCGAGGATTCGAGGTTTGGATAGAGTGTTGAACTATATGATTTCTCGGGCCCTTTCCAACCCAGAGGTTCTGTGATTCTAACCAGTCGTCAGTAGCCCTTCATTTGTTCAATTACACATCATTTTCCCCACAAGGAACATTCCCAGTGCTATGCCTCTTGAGGTAATTTTCTACCTGCTGGTGGTCGTTCTTAAGTTGGCTTTCTCCCCTAGTTTGGATAAAAACCATCTTAACAACCATACTACAGCTAGCCTGGAAAAGAAGTTTGTCTAGTGACTCTAATGTTGACATGTATTTGCATTCTATCTTATGAATGCTGCAGTAGCTTCCCCCTCCGTATGTGTGTACATGTGTGTGCATGTGTGTGTACGTGTGGGTGTGCTTATGGCTATAAATGAGTTTCTGTCAACTTTCTCCTTAGGATTTTAAATCTTTTTTAAAAATGTTATCATTATTGTTTTATGTGTTTATAAAAGTAACACATTTCATTGTAGAAAAATGGGAAATTTTTGAAAAGTATAAAGAAGAAATAAAAATCACTTATTATCCTACCTCACAAAGAGTTCTTATGCATGGACTTTAAAATCTATCATGAGGGGCACCTGGGTGGTTCAGTCAGTTGAACATCAACTCTTGACTTCAGCTCAGGTCATGATCCCAGGGTCATGGGTTCGAGGCCCATGTCAGGCTCTGGAACCTGCTTGGGATTCATTCTTTCTCTCTCTCTCTCTTTCTCTTTCCTTCTCCCTTGCTTGCTCTCTCTCTCTCTCCCTCTAAAATAAAACACACACACACACACACACACACACACACACACACACAAAATCTGTCATGAGCCTGTCCTAGGCCTGTTCTTTAATATTTTACTTTTAAATGAGGCTTTCTCATTTCACACTATATTCAGCATCTTACAACAACAGCTCAGAATAAGTGGGAGCTGCTCAAATATGATTTACTATTAGATTGGGGTTCATTTTTCAATCTTTAATTCCTTTATAGTCCCTTTTCTGAGTATAAGTCAACTAGTAGAGCTCATCTGGGAAAATCTCTTAATGGGTTACATCAGGGCATGACTTCACCCTTTACAAATATGTTTCTCTATTGATGATTCCATTTAATCATCCCAATTACACCAAGATGGAGAGTATGATAATTATTGCCTTCCTTTTTTTTGAAGATGATAAAGAAATTTTATTTAACAAAATACTCCAAGAGCATGCTAGGCACTGTTTTAAACCCTTTACAATGAACTTATTTAAACCTCATCATAACCCTATGAGAGATGTTATATTATGATTGTGCCCATTTTACAAACCAGGAGGTTGAGGCATAAAGAAGTTAATTAGCTTGCCTGAAATTGTCCAACTAGTAAGTGGCAGAACCGGGATTTGAATCCAGGCTACAGAATTGATACTTTTAACTTATATGTAATCCTTCCTCCCAAAGTTACAAAAATAAAACTCGACAAAATTTAATTCAGCAAACATTGTTTGAGCAGTGTCTGTGTGCCAAGCGCTGTCATTAGGTCACTGTCTCTGGAGCCCAACATTTGTGGGACAACACAGCGTGCCTAGCTACAGTGTGATTAGGTTAATGAGGGCTATTTGTAACTAAAGGTACTTGTCCTAGTCAGCTTGGGCCGCCATAACAAAATATCATAGACTGGAAGGTTTAAACAATAGACATTTATTTCTCACAGTTCTGAAGGCTGGAGAGTCCAAATTTAAGGCACTGGCTGTTTGGGTTCCTGGTGAGGGCCCTCTTCCTTGGGTACAGATGGTCGTTTTGCTGTACCCTCACATGGCTAACAGAGAGATCATTTCTCATGTTTCTACTTATACCGGCACTAACCCCATTCATGAGGGCTCCATCCTCCCCACCTAATTATCTCCCAAAGGCCCCACCTCCAAATACCATCACACTAGGCACCAGGGCTTCAACTTATGAATTTTGGGTAAACACACTCAGTCCATAGCAGGGGCAAAGGGATGTGAAAGGACACCAGACAGAGAGATGCATTCCATTGGATGATAGCACCAGCCATGTATTGTGCCAGGTGCTTTCAAATACATAATTTCATTTCATCTTCACAAAAGCCTCGTAAGGAAACCAAGGGTCCAAGAAGTCAGGTAACTTGCCCAAGGATGCACAACCAGCCACTGGCTGAACCCACGTCTCTCTGAAAACAAGACCACATGCCTTTCCACTACACCAAGGGTATATTAGAATTGTCAATTAGGAGGTCTTAATATGTATCAGACACGGTGCTAACCAATTCTCTCATATTACCTCATTTAATGTTCACCGTAATTTTCTGAAGTCTGTGTCAATACTCTAAGTTTACCAGCATGAATCCTGAGATCCTAAGAGGCTGAATGACCTGCCCAAGTCACACAGAGAGTAAGTGGCAAATGCAGTGTTCAAAACCAGGTTTGTGTGACTTTAAAACCTGGACTCTTAGCATAGAATCACTGCTTTCTGAGATTAGGTAGTTTGTGAGTCGCCAAGATAGGATGCTTTTCTACAGTCTGCTAATCCCAGTCTTTAGTCATTGCCCCTCAGTGATGACCACCTGGGTTCTCAGATAACAAGCGTGTCACTAGCATTGCCTTAAGGTTTAGGCACCTAGCTTTCACAGTGAGCCTGTGGCCAGTAACGTGGGTGACATTTCCATCCTTGTAGAGCACAGCACAGGAACACCCAGCACCAAGTGATGTTCCCACCATCCAGGGCTCCAAGCCTGACCTCATTATGTGTTTGGCCAGAACGTGAAAATGCCAGATGGGGAATGGGTGAGAGGGCAGAGGGAGACAGTTGGGCTCATTGAAGCATGACTATTCGGAACTCCCTGGAGAAGCTAGCTGTCAGAATTGATTGTTCAGACTTTGCCATCCAGTTTATATTTTCAGGATTTTGGTCAGTGACCAGACTAGGGTGGAGAGGATTATTTCTGCTTAAACAATCTAATTAATTGCTTGCCTCTTGAGTGTGAGAAAAGTAAGGTAGTACTTCTCATTTCAATTCAGTCTTTCTCTACAAGTGGTCCACCATTTCCTTAGGTAAAGATCTGAGGACTTTAATATCATGTATATCTACCAAAGGAATCTTACTTAGTAACATAATTAAGGAAGGTAATGCTAAACTTTTATAAGGACTCTTGCCAAGTGAAAAAGTCATGCAATGGTAAATAACTTTTTATGAAAAACACCATTTGTGTGGGCAAGTCACCTGACTCTTGAGCCTTAGTTTTCACATCCAAGTCAAGAATGCTCCTTGAGGGTTTATTCATGCTTTCATTCATTCATTCATTCATTTATTCAACAAAGATTTATTAAGCACCTACTCTATGCCCAGCTCCTTCTTAGACCCTGGATCATTGTACAGTTATAGATAATATAGGCCAAGTACAACATCGAATACTTTGTGCATACTCAAATGATAGGTGTTTTCCTTTCTTCATATTTTGAGCTTTTAGTGCCTGAAAGAACACAGCATTATACAGAACCCTATTTCCCAGCCCTACCTCTCATTTGAGCGATAAACTATCCTCTTGCATCTCAAGAAGCACTAGAAGAGAGGAAGGGCCTGTGGTAGCTAGGAGAAAACATAAGCCACAGTCACTGCTACCACTGGAAGAGGTAATCAACATGGCCCTCTGTGAAGGGAAAGTAAGACAATGATGGGCCTGCGGTGAATACAGAAAGACTGCAAAGGAGAGAAACCAATTCAATATTTATCATGTAATTCAATATTTATAATGCTGCACATAGTCATTTAGCTAACCTAAATTTCTGTGTTAAAATTTATTCTAAACTTTAAGCCCAGCCTTTTATGGTATGGTGTTAGCTCAATGATTATACACTTGCATTCAGTTATGGTTTATTTAATTCAGGACATTTGGGATATGGGGATTCAAGGGAGGGGGTTGGTTATCATTTGTGAAAAACTTAATGAAAACTTCCGAAGAACTGTATTGACCTTAAAACCGTGTATGACCCATCCAAAATCTCATTTGTGTTGAGAATTCCCATTGTGGAGAAAGCCGTGGAAGATCCTTGAATGCTGTTTCTCAAACTAAGTAGATGTGGAGAGGCAGTCAAGTTAGCTTTTAGCCGCTGTGTGCTCAGGCCCTTATTCCTACCACTTTCTAAACTTGGCAAGCTTCAAGTGTCAGCTTTCCCAGCCATAAAATGGGGTCAGTAATACCTACATCACTTGATTATCATGGGAACCAAATGAGAGGATATAAATGTAAAGGAATCTTTTTGCTAATAATTATGTGTTAAAGCTTCAGCCACCACTTATATTATTCTCATTATCATGACTAATGAAATTTTCAATCCCAAGAGAAAGCAAAACTTTCCGACTTCCTCACTTCCATGAGTGAGCCAAAACCCTGCCACCTTTAAAAATTGTTTTTTACTTTTTTCTATGGCCTCTTTGAAGATTAATCATAAACCATAGCAAATAACAGGTGTGTGTGTGTGTGTGTGTGTGTGTGTGTCCATCTGACATAACATTCTTTGCAACCCATTTAAGGGATGAACCACTAAAGATGGCCTAATGGAGACATTTCTTAAGAAATCTAAAAAAAAGGTTGAGCTTGGAATCCAGGGGGTAAAAATTAGAATAGTCTATCCAAATAGTTAGTAGAATCCCAAATTCAGCCTAATATATGTTTGGAGCCCTGTGAGTTCTGTGGGTCTGGACAGAATTTTTTGCATAGCCTGATCAAAACCATGTATCCTCTGTGTGTCATTTTGGCATCATCTAATGTACTAGTGTTTTCCATAATCAGCCTGGTTAATGCAAAGAAGCCAGGATAAAGTCAGGGCTGTAACAACAGTTTTAGAAGGATTCGAAGAGATGAATATGAATTAACATTTGCTCTTGGATTAAAACTGAGAAAAGCTGAAGTAGCTCAGAACAGGCATTTTCTCAGTGAACATCTTTCCACTTGGCAGCTTACCTTATCCAAAGTCTTCCTTGTACTGTTCCCAACTGTTGTCTGTTGGGTGCAAATAGAAACTCTCAGTGAAACATATTGCTTTAATATCTGAGGTTAGATATGAAATTTTTTGTTCAGCTGTTTCCACTCAAATATTCTCCTCTCACACTGAAATATATTCTGAAACTCTGCCCTGTAACTATAGAAACCCTGATCTGCACTGTGTTTCAGCTGGAAACACAAAAGAGCTCTCAGTTAAAAAGCAATATGTTGTTAATTATTGATCTATGAATAATTTAGATTTCATAAACCATTCATTTCTGTAGATTCAGGGTTTTTCTTCTCTCTCTCTTTTCTTTCCCCATTTTTGAAATTAGAGCCAGCCATATTTAAATAAAAAATCCAGTTAAAACAATGCACCGCATATTATTTTAGTTAACAGCTGTTTACTGAGGTCTTACTACAATATGCTGTAGAGTGAGAATGTGGACTTGCCCTCAAGGAGCATGCAGCTTTGTATGTACACTGTGAAAATAAACACAAGGGAACAAGAGATAATACCAACATGAAGATACAAATAAGTACTGTTGTATCTTAAAGGAAGGAGTACTCATGTCTGACTGGAGAGGCTCAAAAAAACAAAAAATCAAGGAAGTACTTAGCTTCTCTTTTCCTCTTTTTTCCACCCCATCCTTCAAATAGGTACAAGTCTTACCAATTTTACTTTACTACTATTTCTCAAACCCTTCCCTCTCCTCCACTTCATTGTTTCTTGCCTGGATAATGCCAAAAGCTTCTAAATGGACTTCCTGCTTCCCACAGTCCCTTCCCTCTTCCAGTCTATCTTCCTCCACCACCTGGGTTATTTATTTAAAATGTTAATCTGTTCTATCACTTCTCCACATTATATCTTCTAATAACTCCTGAGGATTCCCCAAGGAAAAAGCCCAAGTCGGGTCGCCCGGGTGGCTCAGACAGTTAAACTGCCAACTCCTGGTTTTGGCCCAGATCAGATCTCATCAGGCTCTGTGCTGACAGCTCAGAGACTGCTTGGGATTCTCTCTCTCCCCCTCTCTCTGTCCTTCACCCACTCATGCTTTCTCTCTCAAAATAAATAAATAAACTTGAAAAAATGTTAAAGCCCCAGTCCTTAGTGTAGATGGTTATCTTGTATTAGGAGGCTTCACTGTCTTACTGTCTCATATCCCATCCTGTATATAGCCTGTATCAGAACCTTCCCCAAAGTCTTTAGCTTTTTTAGACCCTCAGGTCATGCTATGTGTTGTTCCTCCTGTCTGGGAAATTCTCCCCAAACTTTTCCTACTGACAAGCTCTTTCTCATCCTTCAAGTTTGACATCCTTCAAATTGACACCTCCTCCAAGAAGCCCACCTCAATGCTTTCTACCCCACCTTCTCACCCTCCAATGAGATAGATGCTCCCCCAAGCCCCACTGCTGTCAACAGTCTTACAGTGCAGCATTATCAGTCTGTCTTTATGTCTCTGTGCCTACCAGAAGCACAGTCCTGTGTGTTTATTACAGCCATGCTTTTTGATGTTTTTTTTTTTCCTTTGTTCCCCGGCTCCTTGCTTGATGCATGGATAGGCACTCAATGAGTATTTGATGAATGAATGAAGTGGCAGGTACAATGATGAAATGTGCAGAGATGACAGGAAAATGGCACTGGGGAAAAGGAAAAATTCAAGATTATCTATAACATGTTTGGTTTTAAGGTGAAGGTAAATCCTCTAGTGTTCATTCCTAAAGGGAAGGGAAGAAAAAGGAAATGAGAAGAAAAGGGTAGGAGAGACAAGGCCTGCAGAGGGGAACAGAGAAGAGAAAAGTTTACTTAGGCTCCACTTTACATGTCCATCTCTATGGATTGTGATTTATTATAATAGATATTTGGTTGATTTATTCAGCCATTTAAGTAACAAATATTAGTTTTTCTCCCTTTGTCCCCCCTCCCCAATCACTATGACTCTCAGTACATGTAACACAAAAGTTTCAAGAGATGTGTTAGCTGCTTAGAGACATTATACTAAGACTTTTTATACCAAACAAAGGAACAGAAATATTTTAGAACACATTTTATTTGAGCTTTAGGATAAGAAGACATATTCTTCATTTAATAAGGAACTTAATCATAAATGCCTTGCCACGTGATATACTCTTTATTTTCAATTTTCTTTAGGGTGGAAAGAAAGGAGCGTGCCCGGTTGAAGACAGTGAAGTTTAATGCGAAACCCGGAGTGATTGATTCAAAAGGGGTAAGTACAAAATAATTGAAACATTAAGTTCTCTCCGTTGCCATGGGTTTAATTATAATTAACATTTAGACTTTCAGTAGCAAAGAAATTATGGAGCTACCAGAGTACTGTAGTAGAGTACTGTTATAAATGTACTACTGAAAGCAATAGTGTATTCCCTCAGGAAGTAGATTTATGGTAAATATATTCAATACTAGGGATAAAGCTGCTAGTGGTCCACAGAAATGATGTGTTCATGAAGGTGATGTAATGATTACAATGAAGGAGAAAAAAGGTAGTTTAGTGTTATCATTTCTTTATTTTTTTTCATTTAAATTAAATGTTCTAAAAGGATGGGTTTCATAAAAAAAACCTACCTGCTCATCACCAGTATGTCTAGTCTGTTACATACGACAAAGCTAAGACAGTGGTCATGGAAATATGTGGATAGATCATCTAAGTGAATACGTGGATTGTTGTGACAGACATAGAAGAGAATTAACAGGGGAAATTTAATCTTCAAAATTAAAGTATTATACACACATGTATCTTTTTTAATAACAGTTTTGATGATAAAATTCACCTACCATACAATTCACTAATTTAAGGTATACCATCCAAAGTTGTTTTTTTTTCGTATATTTAGTTATGAAATCATCACTACAGTCACTTTGAGAACATTTGATCACCCCATACAGGTATCCTGTAGCAGTCACTTCCCATTGCCCCAGCCTCACCCCAACCTCCACCCTACCCAGCCCAAGGCAACTACCAAACTATTTTGTCTATAGTTTGCCTATTCTGGATATTTTACATAAATGGAATTATACACCATGTGGTCTTTTGTGACTGCTTCTTTCACTTCACATTATGTTCTCGTGCATCTATATTGTAGCATGTATAAGTACTTTATTTCTTTTCGTTGCCAAACAATATACCATTGTAATGATATATCTCATTTAATTTATCCATTCATTAGTTGATGGACATCTGGGTTCTTTCCACTTTCCGCTATTATGGATAATGCTGCAATGAACATTTGTGTATAAATTTTTGTGTGGACATGTATTCTTATTTCCATTGTGTGTATACCTAAGAGAAGAATTTCTGGGTCATGTGATAACTCTATGTTTAACATTTTGAGGAACTTCCAGACTGTTTTCCAAGGTGGTTGTACCTGTTTGCATTCCCATCATCATTGTAAGAGGGTTCTAATGTCTCCACATTCTCACCAACACTTGTTATTATATGTCTTTCTGCTTATTCTGTCTGAAGTCATATCTCATTGTGGTTGCAATTTGCATTTCCCTAATTACTATTGGTGTTGAGCATCTTCTCATGAGCTGGTCGGCCATTTCTGTATCTTCTTTGTAGAAATGTCTTTTCAGATCCTTTCCCATTTTTAAATTGGATTTTGTTGCTGTTGAGTTGTACAGAAGTTTTTTATATATTCTGGATATCAATCTCTTATCAACTGTATGCTTTCCACTTATTTTCTCCCAGTCTGTAGGTTGTCCTTTCATGCTCTTGCTAGTGTCCTTTGATGCACAAAACTTCTTAATTTTGATGAAGTCCAATTTATCGATGTTTTCTTTTGTTACTTGTGGGTTTTTTTAATGCTTTTATTTTTGAGAGATAGTGCACACATGAGCAGAGAAGGGTCGGAGAGAGAAGAGGAGAGAGGGTTCAAAGCAGGCTCTGCACTGACAGCACAGAGCCTGATTCAGGGCTCAAACCCAGACACTCAACTTACTAAGCCACCCAGGAGACCCTGTTACTTATGTTTTTGATGTCATATTTAAGAAATCATTACTTAATCCAAGGTCATGAAGATTTACATCCATATATTCTTCTAAGAATTTCATAGTTTTAGCTCTTATATTTAGGTGTTTGATCCATTTTGAGTTAGCTTTTGTATATGATATGAGGTAGGGTTCCAATTTCTTTTTAACATGTGAATTATCTTCTCATTTTCATTGTTTGTTTTGTTCATTTCAAGTATATAGAAATATAATTATTTTATATATCAATGTTATATCCTCCTACCTTGCTGAACCCATTTATTAGTTCTAACAGTTTTTCTGGTGGGTTCCTTAGCATTTTCTATGTATAAGATCATGTCATGTGTAAAAATAGAATTTTACTTCTTTCTTTTCACCCTGGATGACTTTTATTTCTTTGTCATGCCTGATTGCCCTGGTAGAACCTCCAGATCAATGTTGGATAGAAGTGGCAAGGGCAGTCATCCTTGCCCTGTTCCTGACCTTAAGGGAAAGGCATTCAACCTTTCACCATTAAGTATGATGTCAGCTGTGGCTTGTACAGCTTTTAAAATCTATTTTTAAGTGCTAAAACCAGTATCACGTTGCTGTATTATAAAATACTGCCCCCTACCTGTCCTTTTTTTCTTCCTGTGCTCTTTTTCTTCATCTCCTTTCCTTTACCTTTCTGTCCTAATAATTCTGGCTTGTCAGCATCACACAGAACCACAAATTATGGCCAATAAATGTCACCATGAAAAACAAAAAGAAGAAAAGCTATCATTTCTTAGGACTTTTGAGCACCAAACCACAACACTGTCCCTTGAATTTTTAAGTAGAAGATCACAGAGCAGCCTAGTTATTGACATAACAATTTACTTTCCCCTAAAACATTTGGGTGAAATGGGAATTTATTTAAACATAAGATGTACCTCTTTTTAAAAAGGTATGTGTCATCATACATGGAATCCTTTCAAATAACTACTGTTTATAAAGAAGGGAGCAGGATTTTTCATTGATTCTTAGGGAGAATTTAAGGATAGAGCTCCTGTTTGTTTCATTTATGTAGTTGAATGTGTGAAAGACACAAGCCTATCAAAGTTCCTTCTCCTCAAGAGTTTATAACATCTATGAGAGCCCAGCTGTCTTTTTGATAAGACATAGACATGAGTATTGAGCTTTTTAATCATACTGTTAAAATATTATTAGGTACGTGCCAAAAAATAGAAAACAAATTCTCAGACTTGAATGACTATTGAATGAGGACCAGTTATGTGGAAAGGGAAACCCTGGATGGGCAATCATGAGGGCCAGGTAACTTGGGTTCTGGTTTTAGTTCATGACTAAGTCACCACTGCTCTTTGGGCCTCACTAGCAAAATAACAGCTTTGAACAACATCAAGTATGTCAGGCAAGTTTCACTTCCAATGGATGGATCATGATCATGGATTGATAGTTTCTGGTAAACTGATAGTCTTTACCGGGAATATTATTAAAAATGACTCTGAGACCATGTATGACCTCAGCAGAAAAAAAAAAGGGGGGGGGGCATTAATTGACTATGGATGCCTCACACAATGTTGAGAATTATTCTCTATTTGAGGTCCCTGGGTTCAATTATTTTTAAGGAGCCTTCTAGTAGTAATTCTCCATGAGCCTATGAAATAAGAAACAAAAAATCAAAGTTTTCCAAATCCCCATGAGAACAATACATCAATGAGAAGATTCTTGCTCACAAGTAGAAAGTAAAGGATGATTAAGAGAAAGTGTGCTTAAGAAAGGAAAGACCAACTGCGGGGAGAGCTGAGAAGCTAGGTCAGGAGAAGTCACGCACCTTGAGCCAAGGGCGCGGACTACAGAAAGTAGTTACTGTTACCAAGGCCCCAGTCTGGGATCTAGGGGTAAATTCAACACAAATTGAGGAAGAAAACTACTTGGAATGAGAAAGACAATGGGATATTTTAAATAATCTTTGCATTAGCTGGCATTTACACAGCATTGTGAAATAGGAGTTGAAAGTGAAAGCCATGCTTACTGCCCTGCGGTGGCTTAAAATCCATTAGTATGTATAAAGCAGGTTGTAACAAGAGCCGTATTTAGTACTATGTTCAAGAGCTTTGAGAATTCAAATTAATGAGTGTGGGAATGGCCAGAGAGCACTTCATAGAAGAACTTAGGCTTTAATTGACATATCAGCACTTGAACTATTTTTCCAGAACTATCCATTGATTAATAAACATTGAGTGCTGCAAAACACCAGGCATTGTGCTAGGTGCCTTATAGGAAAGCAAAATAACATAAAAAGGCAAGGTCTCTCATCTCAAGGAGCTCTCAAAGAGAAATCCAAGCAGGTCTGCCAACACAGTATCACCGATGATACTCATAAATGTGGAGAAGTAAGTCGTTTTTTAATGTTTTTATTTATTTTTGAGAGAGAGAGAGAGAGCAAGTAGGGGAGAGGCAGAGAGAGAGGGAGACACAGAATCTGAAGCAGGCTCCAGGTTCTGAGCTGTCAGCACAGAGCCTGATGTGGGACTCGAACCCATGAGCTGTGAGACCACGACCTGAGCCGAAGTCGGATGCCCAACAGACTGAGTCACCCAGGCACCCCAAGAATTAACCGTCTTTATTTTAAATATCGGGAGACTGAGCTTCAAGAAGATTAACTGATTAAGCTATGATCACACAGCTAGTAGGTGCAAGTGTCGGATCATTTGGACAGAAGAATGCACATTTCTTCACACTATACTTTGTTCTGGTAGAAGTCAGAAGAAGGAAAGTTAGTAATCATGCCTTGGGTAAGAGAGAAGTCTTTCAAGAGAATGTGATACTCGAACAAGATCTTGAAGTTCAAATAAGAGTGTGCCACATATAGGATCCAGCATGAACTTAAAAGGGGAAACTGTAGGCATGCTGGAGTCAGGCCAATCAGATTGGGGACACCAGATTAATGGTGTGGATAGTGTAGTGGTAGTTGCAGCAAATGGGGCTGACAGTGAGGATCTGGAAGGTCAAGCAGTGTATGTGGAAAGCCTGGTTTGAGCTTTGAAGCTCATTAAATTTTGAGAGTATCCATGAGGAAATCCAAGGCTCTCCATTTGAAAGTGTTCCATTTGAAAGTGCCCAGGCTTTCTGTATACTCCATGTGGCTCCACAAAGTCTGTGTCTACATATGCAAAGACAAGTGGACAACTGTGTCAGTAACCCACATAATTCCAGCCTACCCAGACCCCTAAGCTCACAGTGGCCATCTGTTAGGATGGGTCTTCCTGAGAACCACCTCAGTTTCTGAGATCTCATTGTAGGCAAGCTTCCCTGAGAAATCAGTTAAATTCCTAATGAGTCTCCACTCAAAGTAGCCTCTGGTGAAAACTTGATCACTCCCTTAATTTCTTTCATTGTTCTGTTAACTTTTTTCATCAATTTCATAATCAGCCACTCTGTTGCTTATTGAGACATTTAGGAAACTGTAAAGTCTTCACAATCAAGCTGTTGTCCATTGAAAAATTAATGAGTATTTAGTGATTTATGCTGAATTTTTTTTATTTGTTTTATTTTTTAAATTACTTTTATTGAAAAAGTCCTATAATTTACGAAACGAAAATATATGTCTGGAAGAGTATAAGAGTATCAGCAGCCTTACTAAATGCCAGCCACGTGCAACATGTAAGTGCCCCCTCTGCACTTTAAATCATTTTCTAAAGCAAGGGAGTTTGTTAAGTAAATAACTAGTCCTACAAGCTGGTACAAAATAGAAATGATAGATATTATTCGAAGTAGTAGGAATTGTAGTAGTAGGAATTGTAAACAACTTACATACATCTCTTAATTGCCACAACAAAATGTGAAAGGAAATCATTTGTTCCCTCTTCGCAGATTTAAGGAAACTAAAACCTAGGGAAGCAAAAAATCTGAACCCATGTCTGGCTAATTCCAACACCCATAATCTCTTTACTATAGCATGCCCTCTTCCTATTAAAACCACATGACTCTGTACATCTTAAGAAAAATGAAGAAGTATATTCAAATGGATTTAGCCTTGTCAAAAATTAACTTGGGCTTAAGCTTGAAGCCTGAAAGGGGGAAGCTGGTTTCCTTGATGATGTACATCTTTCTGGATGAGAACTTCTCTGAGGTTCGCTTGGGGCTGCACATTTCCTCCATGGTGGCCTGTCAAAAGGACACGTCTTGGCATAAAGACATGTAAAACCTTTATTAGACGCCAGTACAAGCAGCTTGCTAGGCATTGTGGACCTAGCCACATAAGACATAGTCACTGCCCTGAAGAAGCAGGGATACTGGGGGAGAGAATGAGTTCCCACAAGGAGGAAATGGTTAACATCAAAGAGGGACTGGAAGCATTCTCTGAAGTTCAGAGGAGATGGAGATTCTGATTTGGAGCTGAAAGAATTTGACTAGAGGCAGGGGATGAGGGGAAGGAGGGGAGGCTGGGAGACTTTCAAGGATTAGTAAAATTTGCAAGGGAGCAAACAGTGAGGTAGGAATAGGATACAGGATACATAGGAAGTAAAACATTATTTATCTTCATTGCAAGTAATAGTTTATGAAGGGGAATAAAAGGACTCAGAAGTGGAAAGCTAAACTCCCAACAGTTCTGGTGCCTTAAATTTTCCAGAAGGCTTGTACTTTGTCCTGTAGACAGAAGAATTTTAATGGTTGTAATCAAACCCAACCTAGTGATTCCCACTGGGCTTGCACCCTGAATGTACTTGTATTGTTGCCCAAATATCATTCACTCCCTGGCAAAGGTCCAAACTTACTCATCTTTGTGCCCCTAACACCTAGCAAGGTGTCTACCAGACACATTCTGACTGCTCAATCCTCTCTTCTTAGAGGAAAAGTAAGTGAATGATCTCAAGCAGTTTTCCAGGAGACCAATCTGGTAACCATGAGAAAGACAGATTGGAGGGGAGAAAGACCTACAGGAGGAGATGTCTGAGAAAGCTACTCCAGTATCCTGGGTGTGAGATTCTGAAAATCTGAACTTAATGGCAAAAGAAAAGAAAAATAGGCAACTATTGCTAAAGAGATCAGAGAGAACTGTTGTCCTTGGACATCTGACCTAATGGTTCCTAATATTATTCTGTTTCCTTTTCCAAACCCTCAAGCTCCCTTTAGGAGGGGATGTTAACTGTGAGAGAGGGGATGGGGCAGAGATACAACTATGATGATAGGATCTTGGCAGTCTCTCTGAGTCTAACTGGAGCTGACATTGAGAAATCTCAGTTCTACTTCATACATTCTTGGAAGTTTCCATATGGCCATTGATTCCTACTATGTCATTTACAGATGAAGACACTGAGAATCAATTTCTCTAGGACACACAGAGAGTTAGTAGCAGAGCTTGCCATTGTATCATTTATCAAAAAAGTGACTTGACAGTCAGTGTTTTGTCAGCAAATAGGAATTGTGTTTGCTTCACCAGGATAAGTTATAAAGATTGCTTTTGTAACAGCTTCAAAGTGACTTCTGAGTTTTAAGGGAAAAAATCATTACTGCCTTCAAAAGAAAGCTCCTTAATATTAAGAGCTAGTCCCTGGATGGCCAGAGCCCCATGAAGAGCGTGAATGTCCAAGAATAACTTGAAGATTAAGGTAGGGTGAAAGGGGCACCATACTGTCCCACTCCATGGGGCATCAGGAAAGCAACATTCTCCTCAAAGTTCATCCACCCAGAAAAGGCTCCTCCTCGGGTTTTTTATTTTCATTTCCGTACTCGAGAACATCTAACAGGTTCTTTATTGGTCTTCTGGCTCGAGTCTTTCTCCCCTGATTCTTTCCCCTTACTGTAGGTAATATGGTTTTAAAGACTAGCATTTTTACATAAAGAACAAAGACACGGCTATGTCCAGAGAATTCTTAAGTGTCATCAGCTCATCCTGGGGAGAGCTGCTAACTCTTTTTTTTCCAGTTTTTTTAATGTTTATTCATTTTTGAGAGACAGAGAGAGCACAAGCAGGGGAGGGACAGAGGATCTGAAGCAGACTCTGTGCTGACAGCAGAGAGACTGATGTGGGGCTCAAACTCACCAACCGTGAGACCATGACCTGAACTGAAGTCAGACACTCAACTGACTGAGCCACTCAGCACCCCCATTTTTTTATGTGATTATCACATTTGTCCAAACTTTGAGCTCCCATATCCACTGAGAACCATATGAGCAGCACACAGATCAGTCTCTGATAAAGAAATGCTTGTGGCTTCTCTGAAGGTGGTTTGCAGGGGGGCCTACAATTGAGTTCCCTTCTCTAATACACTTTAGGAGGGTCCTGGAAAGCCAGTTGAATTCAATTAACATCATGAATAAATATACCCTATTTCACTTATTCCCCATATGGTATTTATTAGTCAAGTTAATGATAAGGAAATTGCTCATCTGTGGAATGAAATGGAGAATAAATCATGTTCTTTATGTATTTCTATGTGTACTTACTCTTGTTAGACATCTCTCTCCTAGGTCTAAAAAGTACTGCTGTTGAAACTATCAAGTTAATCTGCAAGCTTATATACTAAATTTAGTATAATTTATAACTGACAAAATCTGCTCACTACACAGATACACATATTTACTTTTACGATATGTTTTAGTTTGTGCATTCTTCTCCCTTCTCTAGTTTAATTGTTTTTAAGATACTTTTATTATTTTGTATATGTTGACACTTGAACGTGTGTGGTCAACCTCAAACCCAGGAGAAAAATAATACAAAAGTAAAATCTTTAAAATACCTTTGAAATCCAATATTATTTTCATTGCCTAATTAAGCTAAAGTTTTCATTGTATTAATCTTAGGAATGGTAAAGTGAAACATAATAAATTCACTTGCTCATCCTGCTCACCTCCTGTCTAATATCTTCAATTTTCAGGTTTTTTGCAGACATTTTTTTAAATGTTTACTTATTTTTGAGAGAGAGACAGAGTGTGAGCAGGGAAAGGTCAGAGAGAAGGAAACAGAATCTGAAGCAGGCTCTAGGCTCTGAGCTGTCAGCACAGAGCCTGACAGGACAGGGCTTGAACTCACAAACTGTGAGATTATGACTTGAGCCAAAGTCAAAAGCTTAACTGACTGAGCCACCCAGGCTCCCCCAGACATTTGTTGAGGCCATACTATGTCCCAGGTAGTGATTAGGCAGTGGAAGTATACCATAAGTAACACATGGTTCCAGCCTTTAGGAATCATAAAATATTCCCCAGAGATAAACATGTTAACCAATAATGAATAGAATATGGTATAAGTGCTAAGTGAGAAGTGAGGCCAAGATACTATTTGAACTCAGACCTGGAATACTTAAACGTCTCTTAGAGTTCATAGGAAAGTTCCTAGGAGAGATAATGTCCAAAAAGAGCCTTGAAGGATCAACCAAATATTTTTTTAACATTTACTCATTTTGGGGAGAGAGACAGAACACGAGTTGGGGAGGGGCAGAGAGAGAGGGAGACACAGAATTGGAAGCAGGCCCCAGGCTCTGAGCTGTCAGCACAGAGCCTGACGCAGGGCTCAAACTCATGAACTGTGAGATCATGACCTGAGCCAAAGTCAGATGCTTAACCAACTGAGCCACCCAGGCGCCCCTCAACAAAATCTTGACCAAGTGTAAAAGCTTCCATGCAAAGCTGCCAAGTGTCTACCAAGAAGGCAGAGGGAAAGCTGAGAACCAGATCATGAGGGCAGTGGAGAGTCTTTGGAAGATTTTACCAGAAGTTAGATTAGAGTTTTCAAAGATCACCCCACTGCTATGTGGAATGAATTTCCAAAAGAAGGCACCCCTATAGAGCAGGAGTCCATTTCAATAATGTAAGTGAGACATGGATAAGGCTGTCCTAGGACCATAGAGTAGCTATAGAGAAGAAAGAAGAGACCAGAAAATATTTAGCAGGAAAAAAAAATGTGTAGCCTGGACCCCCCACATAGCATCAGCTGGGTCTCTTATTGAACATGAACATGCACAGGCTCAACCCCAGTCCTTTGGAATCAGAATCTCTGGGGATGTGGATAGCAAAGCTGCATTTTAACAAGCTCCCCAAGGGTTTCTTGAGGCTTGCTTAGATTTGAGGTACACAAGCATAGTGGAAAGGTTTGATATCAGATAGACTGACCAACTTCTACCAGAGTTATCGTAACTTGTCTGAGCTTCAGTTATCTCCTCTGTAAAACTGGAGATTATGTTAAAAGAGATAATGTATATAAAGTACCTAGAAATATTAGCCCACCTCTTCCCCTCCCACCTCCTGCCTCTACCTACATGCACACACATCTCAAAATCACCCCTTTTACAAGACTAGAATGAGCAACTTCCTAGAAGTAGTCATTTCCTTAAGTTCTAAATCCCCTTTCGCACAGACTAGAGGAAGGGTGAGTTGCTGCAAATTTTGTGGTACACACATCTGCTCAATGGGCGTCTTTGACTCTGTGCTTGCTGAGTCTGTGGTTGAGCAGGAAGGTCTGGAGGTCACAGTAGGACTGATCTCACTTGGTCCCCCACTCCTGCCTCTGCCATTGGCTGCAAGTCAGGATTGTTTCGGACTCTTCTGCTATAGTGTGTAGCTACCTATGGGAAATTCTAAAACAGACCCGATCAGTGCTTACTGCACTGGAGAACCATTGCGTTTCATTCAGTATACCAGTTACTCTGACCATCTGTATATTGCCTTTATTTTCTACAAGTTTTTTTTTTTTAATAGGCATTGCTCATTTGCTATTTACAAAAATCCTGTGAGGTATATATTCTGCATACACTCATTTTACCATGAGAAAACTGAAGCTTAGAAAGGATAAATAACTTACTCAAGCTCATAGGGCTAGTAGGTGGTAGAGCTGGGACCTGCATAATGACATATTTTGTAAGCAAAACAGTATAATTGATTCTTTAAGGAATTTTTATGTATGAACTCATTCTAGACATTATTAGCATAGCTAATTCTTTCTATTCAATTCGTGATGCTAGGAGGACTAAAGTAATATAAATAGGAAATGTATAATTTGTGGTTGTATAAATGACAAGTAAAGTTTCATCAGATGGGAACACTAAGCTTTTGTTAAATTGTCTCCCCACTATTAATTCAGAATGTGAAGTATTATTCAGAAAATTTAGCTCAAACCCATTTCCACTTTGGAAGGTAATCATGAATCAATTCTGATTCACTACAGAGCTTCCTTTAACCTGACTCTTTAAGGCAAAAGGCCCAGAGTCGCACCTTCAAGCTTGCATGTTTCATTTTGAAGAAGATTCTAACTCACTAAAAGCTAAAACATCAAAACTGCGAGATAAAGATGTAGGAGTGACTATCCAGTCATCTGACTTCCTCACTACGGTAATCATAACCAGACTCCTAGCAAGCAAAAATAGTATATCTTGCCCCTTTTCAACTATGTGCTGTTTACACATGGGTAAAAAGTCTCTTTTTTTCAATGACAGGCCATGTACTGTCTGAAACATTTCAACAACAGCTTCTAGTATGTTCCTAATATTCATTAAAAATACCTAATTACTTTACCCTTTCATTAAAAAAGGGGAGAGGGTCTAAAATTTTACTGTTCTCGATCCTGTATTTGGCTTTTCTAACTATGTGATCTGGAACTAGTAGCTTCTCTGACACTCTGATTTCTCAGCTGTAATAACAAAAACTGGAGAGTAGGTTTCAAGTTCCTTAAAGGCAGGGAATATGATTTATTTGGGGCCTGAAATAGTTCCTGGCATTCAATCAATAATTATTTAATTAAATAATGTGAGAATAAAGAAGGTGATGTATTTAGAGAAAAGTTACATAAATTAGAAGGTATAGCCCACACAGTTTTTGCTGGGGCTTATAAATAGAGAACTGAATGATGGATTATTGCCTTGAAAGGAAGGTTCTCTATATCTGAGTGTTATTTCCCTCTCACTTCAATAAAAAGATTTTGCGTTTCCCCTACGTACCAGATACTGCTCTGGCCACTGAGTGGGGACAAGAATGAATAAGGCCCTACCTTAGTCATCCCAGAGCTTACCTTCCAGTGTACACATACATGTACATGCTGTTAGAAACCAATGCCAATTTATGCATTATACTAAAATAACCACTGAATGGAACTGAAAACCAACCCAGGGCGGAATCAATAAAACTGTTGCTAAAATAAACTTTTTTTAAAACTGAAACAAAATTTTTTTTAATGTTTACTTATTTTGGAGATAGAGAGAAAGCATGTGCAATGGGGGAGGGGCAAAGAGAGAGGGGGACAGAGGATCCAAAATAGGCTCTGCGCTGACAGCAGAGAGCCCAACGTGAGGCTTGAACTCACAAACTGCAAGATTATGACCAAGTCAGACGCTTAACTGACTGAGCCACACAGGTGCCCCAAAATGAAACCAATTTTAGACTGATTTCCAGGTTAAAGTCAGAAAGGTGGTTGTGACAGATCCACTCCTCTGGGATTAAGAAATTCTTCATGAATATTAGTAATAACTCCTTACATTTGTAGCACACTTTGGTACGTTATCCATTTCATTGATGAGGAGGCAGGGGCAGGGGAAATGAATGACCTGTCCATAGTTACATAGCTAAGTGTTGTCCTTTAGAGGTACATAAATACCATTTCATTTTTTCAGCGAAGGTTTACAAGGTGTCTTTCACGTCCAGCATTGTGCTAGGGCTAGGGAGAAACAAATATGCATGAGGCTTTGCCCTTGCCCTTGGCAAGCATTGAATGGTCTGGGAAAGATTTGGATTTCCTAGGAAGATGGCACTTGTGATATGTAATCTGTTCCTCTCAAGCAGTCAAGAGACCTAATACTGTACCCGAAGCTATGCAAGTAGCCAAGTCATCTCAGGCAGGCCAACTACTCCTCTGTAAAATGGGATGGGTAAGAGGTGCATTGAACTTACTTAAAACGTAAGATAAACTAACCTAAAGAGACATAGTATAGAGGATATTAAGTCAAATCAAAATTACACGTCTCAAGAAAAAAATCCTTATCTCTCTATCAATCATCTATCATAATGTAATAGGCACCAGGAATCTACCAGCTCACATGAAGACATGAGACAATGAAAAGCATATGATGACTAAGGATTAAGATGTATGACATTCTGTGCACTTGAGGTCCATTGAGGGGGAAAGGGAAAAAGTCTTTCCATGTAGCAAAGGCAATTTGTATCCATAGATGATAATGGACAAGCTATGGGAAACATCTTTTGTTAGTGGTGATAACACAGAATGCAGTTTCCAGAGTTCTGTGACATGTGGGTGAAGCAAGAGCTCTCCCAGCTGCTGTCTCAAATGTATTATAGGTATGAGTCAGTGTACCTTTGAGCCTACCTTGCTTGAAAAGAAGCAAAAAACTTGAAGATATGCTGTTTGCCTTTCATGTTTTAACAGCGTTATGAATATTTGTTACCACTTGTTGAAACTGATATTTGGACATTCTTGCTGTGAATGGTGGTTTTTCCTGAAAGGCCTCAAGAAGCCACTGTTTCTCCCCATAATTGGCTTGTACTCATCTGACATGAAGAATTAACACCTTATCGAATTTGGGGCAAGTGTTCCACGAGAATGATCCAGCAGTCACTTATCATTCTTGGAGAAAGTGTTCTGGGAGCGCCCCCCAAGCCTAAACCCACAGCCCCCTGTAGAGGTGGGAGCCCTGGAAACAACAGCCCAAATTAGTCAGAAAATAAATACACCAATTTATGATTGCTACTAAGGGACACTGTAGTTTTGTTAAAGGTAAGGAGCTCTTCTTTCCCCCAACTTATCCCCAAAAGCTGATTGAACTTCTTTGTTTACCCCCTTCTTAGTAAAGGACAAAGTGCACATTTAGCACATAAAGGATTTAATTGGATCACTATTTCTAAAATGTGAAAACAATATAGCTATCATTTACTGAAGGTTATTTATAAGCCAGGCATTTTGGTAAATAAATTGTAAGGACTTTTTTCATTCATTCCTCGCAACAACCCTATTAGATGAGGACTACATAAGGACCTCTTTTTTTTTTTAAGTTTATTTAGTTTGAGAGAGAGAGAGGTGAGGGAGGGGCAGAGGGAGAGAAAGAGAGAATCCCATACTCAGCACAGAACCTGACACAGGGCTTGAACTCACAAACTGTAAGATCATGATCTGAGCCAAACTCAAAAATCATATGCTTAAACCACTGAGCCACCCAGGTGCCCCTAAAAGGGCCTCTTTTAAAGAAAATAATCCTTCTGGTCTCCCCTAGTGTTGACTAAGTCTTTTTATGATAATTTTTCCTAAATATATATAAACAAAATTAAGTAAAAACACCATATGCTTATAGCTCTTATCATCTATAATTAAAATTAATTTACAAATTAAATATTATATATTTAAGAGCACCTGGGTGGCTCAGTTGGTTAAGCGCCCAACTTTGATTCAGGTCATGATCTCGCAATTTGTGAGTTTGAACCCTGCGTCAGGCTCTGTGCTGACAGCTCAGAGCCTGGAGCCTGATTTGGATTCTGTGTCTCCCTCTCTCTCTGCCCCTACCCTGCTTGCTCTCTCTCTCTCCCTCTCTCTCTCTTTCTCAAAAATAAATAAACATTAAGAAAAAATTTAAATTATATATATTTAGTACTTATATATCACAACAACAAAATTCAAAATCATAATGTTGATGTCGTTGGTGATGCTTCAGTAACACTAAATCTTCACCTGCTGTGTAAACCTGGTAGTGGCTGCTGTATGGACATTTCTTTTGAGTTGTCTGGGCTGGGTCAAGACTCGGTTCTCACACCACTGTCTCTCTAAGGGATACCCACTGCAAAACCAATGAAGGCCCAGGCTGGCCCTCACTCCTCACCTTTTACCTACCCCTAGCTCAGACCCCCCAGGAGTTGCTGACTGAATGATTATGGAGCTGGGTTACCACAGGATGGATGCCCTCTGTGGCTGAATTCAGTCTCGACAGTTTTCCTTGCCTGCCTCCCTAGGCAATGCTCAGCTGTACTCCCTTGGCGTCGTGTGCAGATATGTGCCTAGAGCAACACCTCTCTCTATCCCCCATCCAAACTGAATTATGCTATTTTTAATATACTGTGCACTGAGAAACCCAAGGAATAAGCTTTCTTTATTTCTTTTTCATTTAATAGTAGGATCTCCCCTGTGATGAAAATGCATAAGACTTTGATGGGGAGATTCTGCAACTTCTCTGTCAGCTGCAAAATTCTCCTTCTTTAACGTTTATAATCCTAATACTTGAAGTTGCTGATAAAGTGATAAAAGAACCATTCTGAACTCTATATGTGATTTCTGTAGAATGATTTATACTGATCAATTATTGCTTGCTTACTTCTTGAACACAAGCAAACATTCAGTAGCACTGGGTGTAACTGAGGGGTTCACAGTGCAGGCCAGACCTGCCTCTTGAGCATCTCTCCCACCATTTGTCTGATCCCCCCTCTCCCCTAAATCCTACACTCCATCCAGAAAGCTTCATAGGATTAGGGAAGAGTGGAGGGGAAACCAGGTGGCTTTTGCGCTCCCTGTTGGGCAGGACTTTCCTCTGCCTGAACCGAGCTTTGCTATCTAGCTCCACCTGCAGTCTCCTATTCATTCTTTAAATCCCACTAAAAGCGGTGCCCCTGGGCCTTCTCCAGCTTCCCCAGTGATCCTAGCTCCCTCCTCAGTGCCCTCTTATATACACCTCCATGGTAGCAATTATAACACAACATGGTAATGATTTTCTTAAACTGTGAGCTCTTCATTTTGTGTTCCCAATTATAGCCACATATGGCCATATTCCATATTGTAGCCATATTGCCACAGAAGGGACACACCTGGGGGACAAAACTCATCCCACATACCATTCAGCAAGAGCAAGCCTGATAAAGTGAGCTTTTGCAATTCCCTTTCCCAGACCCTTTTGCCATTGGATGCCTGAATATAGTATTTGGCAAAAACAATAAATGCTTTTGGAACAAAAAATAATTATCATTTATTGAACACCTACCATGGCTAAGCCCATACATACCTGGTTGTATTCAACACTACAATAGCCCATGGTGCAGGTATTGGTATCCCACTCCTTTGGAGTCTTCAAGTAATGGATATTGCTGTCAAATGTAGTATCTCCTACCAGGACTGACACTCTCCAGCCCCTGAAATGAGAATGGGTAATAATTAAGAATGTTGTTTATTACATGCTATTTCCTGGCACTGTGCTATGTGATGCAAATGCATTTTCTCACAAGCAGAACACAACTGCTATGTGAATGGTATGTCCAAACAAGGTGAAAATACTCTTTCCCTTGAGCCAGGACAGTAGCAAGAAGAATGGAGAAGAAGTGACAGAAATGTGTAAGTAAGGAATGAAGGATGATTGCCAAGTTTATGGAGAAAGCTGAGGAGAAGAATTCTTCCCTAAGCACAATAAACATGCTCTTTGGTTTTAAAGTGACAATCAGTAACGGTGACAGACTCACCTGGTGTTTCCTATAGAAATAACAATGAACCTGCTTGGCTGTCAGTGAACATGAATAGGAAAGGTTTGTGGGGAGGGTGGGGGAAGGGAGAGGGAGAGAGTGTGAGAGTGTTTGTAAATACAAGTGTTGGGGGTTTTTAAGGTGTTTTTATTCCCTTGAGGTGTGTGTGTGTGTGTGTGTGTGTGTGTGTGTGTTTCATGGCTTTTATCTGTGCACTCTAAAATCTTAGAGAAATTCAGATCCTCGCCAAGTGAAATTCTGCAATTTTATCAGCTACTATGTGAAGTGTAGCAAGCAGTGTTCAATTTTTCTTTCCCCAAAAAAATGTATTACTGAGAAATCCTTGGGCCACGCATATCTCTCACATTGGAACTACGATCCCCTCCCCTCACGAGTGCTACCTGTCTTAGAAAACATAGTCCACTAGCATATAGCATATGAAGTGCACCTCAAAGGAAATGTGTAGATGGAAGGCTCTGTGTGGGCCGAACAAAAGTGCCCCAGACAGAAACACCTTTCCACTCCTCTAACACACTACCTAACTGCCAGTAAGAGTTCTAACCCCCAGCCCCCTGTGACTCCATCCTGCTAAAATGGGGTTTCTCCTCATCCAGGTAGGGTAAATCAGCTTACAGCTTCCCTGCTGGCCTCCTGGGATCATATCACCTTCAGCGTAAGTGTGTAGAACCAGCTAGTGAAGACTGACCTAAGGGATTACAACAAAGGAGAGGAGCCTTGGGGAAGTTGCAAAAGAACTGGCATTCCTGAGAATGAAGAAATTAAACTGAGGAGTGATGTAGTCCCTGCAAATGAACATAATACTTTGTACTACTACAAAACATTCACTGTTATCAAAGCCCCTAGTGGACCCGTCACAGAAATTGCCTGAGCCATTTGAAAAGAATAAAGCAACAGAGATTTGTTTTCAGAAATTAAGTATAAAATTCCACAGAAAATAATTTGCCTGCAGAAGTCCTCAGCAATGCTTACCATGACCGTGACCGTAACCGTATCCTGAAGCAGAGTGGAATGAATTCTTGGAATCTTTGCAGTGATAGGAAAGGCAGTGTTACATAGTAGTGAAAAACTCAACTCTGGAGCTAACTGCTTGGGAATGAAAACTTTGCTCATCAATCGTAGCTGTGTAAACCCTGGAGCAAATGACCAACCTCTCTATACTTCAATTTCCTTATATATAAAGTGTAGACACAATTTGAAGCCACTAAATAGGAGTTCATGATATGTGTAAAGCACTTAGAATGGGAATCCATGTAAATCACTTATAAAAGTACCTGCCATGGGGTGCCTGGGTGACTCAGTCAATTGCACATCCAACTTCGACTCAGGTCATGATCTTTCAGTCCATGAGTTAGAGCCCCTTGTCGGGCTCGGTGCTAACAGCTCAGAGCCTGGACCCTGTTTCGGATTCTGGTGTCTCTCTCTGCCCCTCCCCCGCTTGGCACTCTGCCTCTCTCTCAAAGATAAATAAACATTTAAAAAACATTTTTTTAAAGAAGTACCTGCCATGTAGGTTAGCATTTAACAAATGTTAGTTTTTAAAAAATGCTATTATGGGGAGCCTGGCTGGCTTAGTCAGTAGAGCATGCAACTCTTGATCTCAGGATAGCTATAAATTTCCCTCTTAAGTACTGCTTTAGTGGCAACCCATAAATTTTCATATCTTGTCTCTTTATTCTTATTCATTTAAAACTATTTTCTGGGGCATCTCAGTGGCTCAGTCAGTTAAGCGTCTGCTCCTTATTTCAGCTCAGGTCATGATGGTTCATGAGATCAAACCCCGCTTCAGGTTCTGCACTGTCTCCTCAGAGCCTGCATGAGATCTCTCCCTCCTCTCTCTCTGCCCCTCCCCCATACTCTGTCTCCCTATCTCTCTCTATATATATCTCCCTAAATAAATGAAAATTAAAAATATAAAAATAAAAATATTTTCTGGTTCCCTTGTAATTTCTTTCTTGACCTATTGGCTAGTTAGAAGAGTACTGTTGTTCTGTTTTCTTTTGTTTTTAATTTTCACATGTTTGGGGATTTCCTAAATTTCTTTTTGTTATTAATTTCTACTGTCTTTCCATTGTTATACATTCATTAAAGCTGATGCTTCCAAAGACTCCCTAACAATATGGGAAGTTGCTTCTGTCCTCATTAAAATAATTGACTCCTGGGGTGCCTGGGTGGCTCAGTCGGTTGGGCGTCCGACTTCAGCTCAGGTCATGATCTCGCGGTTCGCGAGTTCGAGCCCCGCATCGGGCTCTGGGCTGATGGCTCAGAGCCTGGAGCCTGCTTCCGATTCTGTGTCTCCCTCTCTCTCTGCCCCTCCCCCGTTCATGCTGTGTTTCTCTCTGTCTCAAAAATAAATAAACGTTAAAAAAAATTTTTTTTAAATTAAAAAAAAATAAAATAAAATAATTGACTCCCATTTAGTGAGCTTTACTAAGTGTCAGGCACTATGATAAGAGCATATCACATTATCGCATTTAAATACTCAGAACTGAGACCCATAGATTAAATAGCATTGCTAAGGTCATACAGCTAAATTTCAAAACACTTTCCCATAAGACTTTACTATATGTTATCGTAGTTAATAAAAACAAATCAATTTAAAATTCTGTAGACCATATCATACAACTAAAGTTAAGCAGAATAATTTCTTCAAAAGCAAAGAAACAATAATGTTAAAAGTGATTTGTTTCTCATAATGAGATGACAAGTAACTTTTTCTCTCTATTTCCTTTTAAATTTTTCTAAAGGAGACATACTTAATTTGTTGGTAGAAAAAGTATTTTTAACAAACTAGCCTATTAGTTAGGAAAAGGAATAAAACTTAATTAAGGGGAAAAGTTAGAAAAGAAAAATCAAATGGTAAATTTTATTGAAGGTATTAATACTACTAAAATCCTTTAAAATTTCTATTTATTCAATTATGGACCATAGAGCTAAAAATGTAATACTATGCAAAAATGCAAACATATGAGTAGCTGAGCCACCACGTTTTTATTAGTAGTAATAAACAGCAAATAAAAGTAAATCAGATTATAGAGCATAGAATTATGTGATGAAATTCATGAGAAAAACAAATTCTAAGAGATAATAACTGCAGAGAAATGCAAAAAATTCAAATATCATTCATTTGACTATGGCCTTATCCTTCCATTATTTCTCCCCCCCCCCCTTTTTCCAGATATTTGTTGTTCCTCCTGCTCCTCCTCCTCCTTCTCCTCCCTCTCCTTTTTTTTGCCAGAAGTTTCTCCCCATATTACCAATGGGAGTCATCACTCAAAACTTTGGTTCATACATTCATTTGATGAATATTTATTGGGTACCTACTATGAGCTAGATCCTGGAGATACAGAAACAAAAATGATATGGTATGTGTTCTAAGATCAGAGTGGCATTCACTGTGACCAGTTATTCATGAGAAGGGTAAAGGGGAAAGTGTCCCCATAACTACCACCTGGGTCAAGAGATAGTTGATATATCTCTATATATTTAAGAGAATAGCCTAGGTTAAAAATATATTTTGGGTAAGTGTTGTGGTTCTGGTTCTAACCACATGGTTCTAACCATGATAAAGATAGATGGATAAAGACATAGTTCATACTTCCACAACCACTGACTCGAATTCTATCGTCATAGTTTGCCTGTTCTGGAACTTCTTATCAATGAAGTCATACATAAATACTCTTTTGTGTCTGCCTTCTATCACTCAGCATAATGCTTTTGAGATTCATCGATGTTGTTGCTTTTTATTGGTGAAGTAGTTCAATCTTCTTTATTGTTTTGTAGCAATAACAATATATTGTGTGTATGAGTATACCACAGTTTATGACTTCCCCTGTTGGTGGATATTAGGGTTGTTTCTTGTTTGGGGTCAATATAAATATTCTTGTACATGCCTTTTGTGGACATATGTTTTTCTCTTGAGTAAATATCTATGGGTGAATTTCTGAATCATAGGTTAGCTACATGACTAACTTTATAAGAAACTGCCAAACTATTTTCCAAAGTGACTATACCATTTTACATTCCCACCAACAATTTTTAAGAGAGTTCTACTTGCTTCACATCCTTACCAACACTTAATATGGTTAGTCTTTTTAATATTATCCACTCTAGTGGGTATGAGATGGTATCTTGCTTTGGCTTTAATTTGCTTTGCTCTGATGACTAAGGATGTTTTTCATATGTTTTTGACCAGTTGTATACCTTATGTTAGGTATCGTATCAAGTCTTTTGCACATTTTCTATTGGATGTTTTTTTCTTTTTATTGTTCAGTTGTAGGAGTTTTTAAATATTCAGAATAAAAATCCTTTGTCGGGTATATGTATTGTAAATATTTTTTCCCCATTTGTGGATTGTCTTTTCACTTTCTTAATGACCTCTTTTGAATAGCAGAAGTTGTTAACTATGATGAAATCTAATTTATCATTTTTTTGTTATCATTTGTGCTTTTATGTTATATCCAAGGGATTTTTGCCTATCTCAAATTACAAATATGTTCTATATTTTCTTCTAAAAATTTTATAATTTAAGATTTTAGAATTGGGTCTGCAATTAATCTCTAGAGAATTTTTGTGTGTGGCATAAGTTATGAATCAAAGTTCATTATTCCATATAAATACATAGGAAGAATATAATTATGAACCTCTTGTACCTATTACTCACCTTCAACAATTAACAAACCATGAACAGTCTTGTTTTATATATTCTCATGTATATTTGTAAAATTACAATCATTTTAGTTATTGTTATGATCCAGAATTTAATCCAGGGCCACACTTCGTTAATGTCCTTTAATCTAGAATGGTTCCTTTGCTCTACATGTTTTTCAAGATACTAGCATTTTAAGAGGATGTCTCTTAATTTTAATTTTTTGGATTATTTCTTCATGGTTAGTTCCCTCTAATGCATTATTGGCAGGAATGCTACATCAGTGATATTGCATACATCTCAGTGCTTTCCATCAGGAGGCACATGGTGTCAGGTTATCTCACTTTTTGGTGATGCTAAGTTTGATCACTTGGTTAAGGTGATATCTGCCAGATAACTCTACTAGAAAGGCACCTTTACTCACCTCTTTCATAATTAAATACCTGTGAGGAGATAAATATCATGTTCCTCAAAAAATTTTCAATTAATAGTCAACCATGGATGATTCTTGCCTGAATCAATTATTACAGTAGCTGGAAAATGGTGATTTTCTGACTTTACCATTCCTTCTATAGCTGTCATTCTATTCTACTATAACAAAGAACTTTCTCTTCCTTCTCATTTTGGATTAGTTAATTTAGATATTTTTGGTAATTTGCCTGGACTCATGAATTTCTTTTTTAATTCAATGTGTAGTACTCCACTACTGTTACTATTCATTTTAATATTCAAATTGTCTAGATTTCACTGGTGTGATCCTTTTAAACTGACTTAGGTGTCCTTTTGACATGGCATCATTAGTTTTAGGTTTTTTAAACTTTGTATTGATTTTGTGTTTATGTTTAGTACTTCTTACTTTCTAGTCCAACAAAGTGTTTCAGACTCACCTTATACTTTCCCTGCTGATGGAATAAACCATTTCTTCAAAAAAAAAATTAGTTCCTTTTTTGGGGAAACAAAAACTTCCTTATTTAGGAATCAAAATCTGAGAACCAAGTGTGCTTTTTGCTCCTAGAGTATCATTACATCTAGGCTCCTTTTGTGGACAAAGAGAGGAAATAAAGTTTTTTGGAAAATCATAAGTTCATATTGGATGCCTTTAATTACTATTCACCATCATATGATTCTTCCTCTCATTCCTCCATCCTACAGTTGTAGCTCACTCTTAATTCTATCTTTAGAATATATTATGAGGGTACTCACAATATTATGGTCCTCTCATATTTTCTGAAGCAAATGCAGTGTGTCAAGTCATTTCAACTGTAAATATATCAATATGGCATGACCACAATGCCATTATCACACATAAAATTTACCAATTACTGAATTAACAAATATCCTGTCTTTTTTCAGGTCTCAAATTGACTCATAAATACAATAATTGCTTTTTTGTTGTTTTGTTTTGTTTTGTTTTGTTTTGTTTTGTTTTGTTTTGTTTTAAAATGTGTTTGTTTAAGCCAGAATGAAATCTATTGTAGTTGATCCATCCTAAGTCTCTTCTGATTTATATGTTTTCCTTCCATTATTTTTCGTTTTCTTTCAATTTTTGTGTTTAAGAAACCAGGCCATTTGTTTTATAGAATTTGTTCCAGATTCTCCTGATAGCGTAATCTATCACGTTTCTCTGTCTCTTTATTTCTATAAACTGGTAGTTGGATGAAAGGTTGAATTATATTCAGATTCACTGGGGAGAGAAGGGTTTTGTTTTGGTTTCTTTTCTTCTGAGAATAGAGGTTTATAAAACTACTCTGTGGTAGTATTTTGTTCTCCCTTCAGGAAGCATATATCATCTGGTTGTCTTTTATTTACATGTGTGATGTTACCAGCTATTGATGCTCAATGCCTAGATCCATTAATTCATTAGGATTGAAAATGGAACCCTTTTTGAATTGGACAATATTATAGACACACATATGTATGCGTACATCCATATAGACACATTTCTGGGAACAGCTATATCTAAAGCCAACTCTTGGCTTTCCTTTAACAGCCTATTTGTTTCATTTTTACTCATTCTTGAGCCTCTTTTGTTATATACAGTTCTCGTTTCTGTACAAAACCAGGATATATATGTAATACAAAATGATGGCCCAAATTTATAGTAACAGTTTTCCAAAGGGAATACAGTTATCTTAGAGGAGGGAAGACAAGAATGAATTAAGAGGAAAGAAGCATTTATAAAAGATAAGGAGGCCACAAAAAGTGTGTATCTGGGCTCCGTATAAATTTAAATCTAAATTCTTCCTGGGGAACATTCATATCACAAAGGCAACATTTTAGAGCTAGGAAACATTTGAGATTTGAAAAATTAGAACAGGAAGATGAGAAGAGAAACTGAAACATGCCCCTAGTTTTAAAGTTTTCTGGATGAAAAGAATAAAAAATATATCAATTTACTCATGTGTCTGTAAGAACATGGGATTCAAGTGGAAGAAGGAGCAATTTGAGTTTTTTGGGGTTTTTTTCCTTTCTTTCTTTCAGCAATGCCATTACAACTTAGGGTCATGCTGGGCAGTTTCATACCACTTGACCTAACAACTTAGAGATATTTAAGTGACAGTGATAATATGCTGACTCCTTGTATGGCTGCTCTAATGTCTGTCACAACATGAAAGGTATTCATTTAACAGAGGAAGAGCAGAATCAGATAACCAAGGCATGTGTGTCAGATTGATTGCAAGGGTTGGGGGAGTGTGTTTTCCTCTCATTCAATTCAAGATAAGAAATATTCACTCCAAATAAAATTTCAAACATGCTGTGTTTGTTTCCTCCCATTCCATGATGTAGGGGTTGGGGAGAGGTTCCTTTTTTCTAAAGGCTTTATTGAGATATAATTCACATAGTATACAATTCACCCACTTAAAGTGTACAATTCAATGATTTTTAGTAGATTCATAGGGTTATGCAACCATCACCACAATCTAATTTTAGAACATTGCATCTCCCCTAAAACTAACACCATATTCATCAGCTTTCACTACCCACTCTCTGTATACCCCATCCCCAACCCTAACCAACCACTAATCTACTTTGTCTCTATAGATTTGCCTGTTATGGACAATCAACTTTTAAATTGCCATTCATAGCTTGTCCCACTGAAATTCTTTTTTTATTTCATTTTTTTACATTATCATAAGAACAAGAACAATAGTGTAGAGTCCTCCAAAACATGAATGGGTACCCAGAAAAAAAAAACTGTAACAGAATAACCCACGAAACTATTGTTGGATCCAATAGCACCTGATGGCTTAAATAAATAACTGCCAAGCAGTGAACCTGTAGGAATGATGACAAATTATAGTATTATGAGAGTCAAATGGTAATAATTTTAAATATCAATTTGAAACAGGCTTGAGTTACAGAAGGTTTTCTGGCTCATAAGATCAGCAATTTTGGAAATCAATAATATTTGCAAATTCAAATCCTGACTTTACCTCTCATTGACTATGCGACTCTGGACAAGTAACAGAAGATTTGCAAACTTCATTTTCCTCCTCTGCAACATGAGAATAATGATGATACCAACCTCATGAAGTTAGTGTGGAGATTAGCACATGCAGAGCTTTTAGAACAACCCTGGAGCATAATAAGTGCTCCATAAATTGTAGTTGTTGTTGTATCACTTTTGTTCATAAGAACTCAATACTTCACAGGTCAAATTCTAAAATGGAATTCTTAGATATGCCAACTTGCCACTTTACACGTGTGATTGGTATTTTCAAAGTCTCTGTTCAAAGAAGTTTCCTGCCATGAAAGCATTAGATCGAGATTTAAGATACTGCAATGTAGAGAAAAAAATAGCATTGACCAACTATGATACACAGAGATGCAAACCAGCCTTCAGCTGCTTTAGAGCCATGTGTTCTATAAATAGTAAAAGTGCTAATTTATTATTCTCACTTAACAATCATGTAACAGAATTTCCTTTTTTAAGTTAAAAAAATTAACAGAAACAAAAGTTTATATAATGGTATTATACATGTCTAATAAAAAATGAAGACTAGTGTTAGAGCATTATAAACCACATATATAACCTCTTGGATTTGAAATGTTTAACTAAGACCCTAAATGTGTGACTTTTAAGTCTATGAGTGTGAATGGAAATTGTGATTTGGTTTTGTATCCGTAAATGTAAGTCGGTTTAACCACCGATGACTCTATTACCTTCTCTTTAATTCTAACACAAAATGACTGTGGGCAATAAGACTAATGCATTAGATAATTTAATTTTGAGGAATTATTATGCTTTTTCTGTTCTTTTAAGATGTGGTGCTAAATATTATTATATCCCAATCAGGTGACTCATGATATACAACATTTTCATACTTGGGAAATGTTAACACATTACAGTCCTTGCTTTGAAAAGAGAAAAGAATTAATCACAGACAACACATTTTCATTTCCTTTGACCCCATGAGACAAGCTAAATGATGTGGTTTGCATGTGGCCCCATTTTGGCCCTCAAACGCCTCCACACTGTCCATCTGTGTCTACATTTTAGCCCCAGGCTTTACTTCTTTGGGCATTGTTTCGTATTTGCATGAAAGTCTGTAAAATATTTTTTTTTGCATGACAAGCCATCCATGATGTTGAAGTTAAATGTCTAACATATCTTGCAATATCACATGTCATTAATTCTTACATAATTTTTTTCTTTTATTTTCAGTTACTGAAGTTTAAATATGCTTGAAATGTAAAAGTGGCATGAAACTGGAGTGATGCAAGAATGTTTAATGTTCCTTTAAGGACTTGCCATTTTTTAGCTGGGAAAATCTGGGGGGAGTTCCCAGCCTTGTCTTCGGACACAAATCCTTTGGACACAAATTATGGCAAAACTATATGGAACCTAAGTGCTGTCAGCAGAGTAATAAATTCTGAAGCAATACTTCTTTCTATCCTGAGAATGTATTTCTAATACTTGACATAATAAGTATAAAATATGTTCCCTAATTTCAGAAATTCTTAAGTATTTGATTTATTGTTTTTCCTTAAAGCTTTCTTAATGGAACATAAAATTAAGCTCCACTGATTTTGGTGAAGTTCCCAGCACCCAAAAAAGTAACAAGTTCCTGAATGACAGCACCAAAATTTTAGCACTTTAATGTTTCCTAAGTAAACATGACTACCAAAATGGATATTTGAGAGTGCATTAGTATACAAAGAAGATGAGTTATTTACACTATTTAGTCAAGCTTCAGATCAATAGGGCATGCAACTAATTCCCACCAGTGGGCCAAAATACATACATCCAAACACGTACTTTTTCTTCCAAGTAGTCACCCTGTTGTCCCTACATTTATTACTACCAGCTGCCATTGCTAAAACTATTTTAGAATACCCCTTGCCAGATTACCTTCGTAGTCTTTGGCGCATTCCTTTTAATACCTACATGGTAACAAGTCTCGCTCTTTGGAGAGTGACTCACAAAGCCAGTCAAATAAGGATGATAATCAAGCTGGTGAAACATATTTTTTAAATGATATGTGAACGTGAAATTACAAACACCTGCATCACCTACAGCTTGTAAAAATGATGGTGAACACATGTCCCAAAGAAGAACCCCACAAAGCTTCTACATAACAGCAAGAGTGGGAATAAATGAAATTTTCTTAAAGAGTTTTCTAGGCAAGCAAATGAATAACTTCAAATTTATTTTATTATGTATATCTGTATTACTTTTAATTCAGCCTCATTTTACATTTTTAAGAAGGGTCCTTCTTAAAGTATTTTTTATCATGTCAGAATGTAGATGAATGACCATGATTTCTCCCTCGCCTGAGTGAATATCAAGTTACTATTTTCCAATATCGGATTTTAGTTGACAGTGTCCTAGCTGTCACCAACTAGCTCTGTGATATCAGCAAGGGACTCAGCTTTGCTGTTGCCTCTAGCCCCCTGTCTACAAAATGAGGGTGTGGGGCTCATATGTCTTTAAAATCTCTTTTGAAAGAATAATTATCATATATCTATGTGTAACACTATATTTGTCATATATCATAAATCCACACACTTGTCTGTGTGTTTTCAATTAAGTCCAAGCTGAAGTAACTCAAATGCAGCTTATTAGAAATGATGTCCAGGCACTGATGTGTCTAGTATCTCTAAGAAAGTCTTTTCTCCCTGATAGTAATGATGACGATAAAGATCTCATTTGTATAGCACTTTTGTTTCTCCCTCATTACTTAAGTCTCACATCCTAAGAGCTGCTATCATTATCCTCATTATACAGATGAAGAAGATTTTGAGGTCTAGAGAGATTCAGTTACCCATCTAAGGTGATGGGCTAGCCCATTGCAGAGCTAGGACAGAGGCTCCTGGTCTTCTGCTTCCAATTTAAGGCTCTTTTCCTCCATCATCGTTTACCTGCAACCAGTCTTTTCATTAGGAGGCAGTTTTTCCAAAGTGTCATCATTCAGAATTTACACTCCTTGAAAATAAAATCTGTTAAGGACCCTCTGACACCTCTTTAGACTATCCCCTTGCGTCACTACAGCTCTCTCTGCTTTTACAAACTAGTTGTTTTGTCAGCATGAGTGTGACAACAATTAGACGTCCCCTGTTTTTGCCCCATGCCTTTTCTCCTTCACAGTCATTCAATGACAAGCGTAAAAAGAGCTTCATCTTTTCACGAAAATTCCCATTCTACAAGAACAAGGAGCAGAGTGAGCAGGAAACCAGTGATCCTGAACGTAAGTAGATTCTCGAAGAGAATGTCACATGCAACACAAGAGAAAAATATTCTTCACGGGCAACACGCATGATGTAGGCTCCCCCCACGCCACACGCCTAGGCAAACAAACACGGCAGGCAGGCAGGTCAGGGCTTACTACTGTGACCAGTGTTTGGCTGCAGTCTGGATCCTTCCCTTGATGTGGCTCTTCTTTGCAGAATGCATGGGAGAGGGACTTCAGGAAGCTTGGACTTTGCTTCCAACCAGAATTTTTCTGTGACCAGGGCTGGGTTTGTCTCTTCTATCATACAGCTCTTGAGGGCTTGAGACGAATTCTTTTCTGAACAGAAATACCAGATTCCATTGCCACATGTATGTTTTGGAATTCTAGCTCATTGGGAGTGATTAAATTCTCTCTACTGATTGCTAGCACCATGTTTACACTCTTCCTCCCAGCCAGTGTTAAACACTTACTGAGCAGCAGGCTTGTCCTGGTGGATACTAAATCTAAGAATTTGTTTTGAAACTTGGAGTGGACCATTGCTCTAAGTGGCACATTTCTGTGGCAACATGAACAGTGGGCAAAAATGGCTTTTGGCAAATCTTCCTCTTTTTTATAACAGTCTTCTGATTTTTTTTTTTTAACTAACAATCTTTTGAGTTGCTTTACAAATCTTTGAGTCTCAGCCCGGGGAGTTTGGGGTGAAAGTCATTTCAAAAGAAGAGAGCGTGGGATCCAGATTGCTTAGGCAACATGGTCTGTCATGGTAGTATCCATTTCAACTCCACTGACTTCTTCCTTCCTCTTCCGTGGCTGTTCTTCCTCTCTCATTGCTCTCTCTGGGGACTTCCATGCAGGACATCCCCGGATTAGGTGACGACGGTTATGGAACAAAGACTCTGAGTAAGTTCCCAGGAATGGTCACTGTAACTTTTCTTTTCTTTTCCTTTCCTTTTGAGTTTGGCTTTTGTTCCTTTTCTTGAGGGCCTTTCACTCCTAGCATGCACAAGATACGAGTTTTATGTTACCTAGCTGTGAATGCTCCTCCAGAGTAATTTCAACCGTTTTGTTCTGCATGTCAGCATTGAAAAGCAAAGTGTGTCAGGCACTGTAACTTCTGTTGCAGTTCACACCTTCCCTTTCTGACCGTGTGATGTGGCCAACATGGTCCTGATGCCAACATGGCATCCCTTGCTCTACCGCCTAACACCTCCCAGAGAGCAAGAAGCCATGTTGAAAGAAAGGGCGAGCTAAATGTTTAGAACAAGAAAGCAGAAATGTACTTTATGTCCTTTCTTCTGCCTTTTTACCCAGAAATATTTAATGACCTTGCCAACTTCCATAATTGGGGTGTACTTTGCTATTAGTAAAAGAGCTATTTTATTGTCAAAAGGAACATGCATTCTCAAAAAATAAACATTAAGCTATTTGATCTTCCATGGGTAATTCTTTGTTATTAACTACGGTTGATTTTTTTCCCCGACTTGCAGTGATCCTGCTTGGCACGTTTGTATGATAAAATTTTAGATATGTATTAATATGTTTTTCTATCAGTCATTTATTAGCTGTATTACATCATCAGGTCTTCATTCTATAGTATAGAGTGCAAAATAAAGTATATTAAACCTTTAAATTTTCTAGTTATTAATGCCTTAGTCTGTGTCTCATTGCACTGAGCAGTAAAAAATAATAATCCTGTGTTAATCTACTATGCTATAATTTTTCTCTCTGTAATACTAACACCATTGTATAGGCACCAATGAAATAAGAACAGTATTGTGTCTTTTGCAGCTGTATCACATGTTCATTTTTTTGGTTGATTTCGTTTTGTTTTAATTTAACAGCTATGGGCAATATTCTTAGAAGCTGTTCATTTCATTTGTATTAAACAAAATAGCATTGAGCTGGACTTTGTTTTCAAGAGCTGTTTCTATAACCCTGTGTAATGATATGCTTCATCCTTCAGATTGTTAATTTGGACTCTTTTTTTAGATATATGTGTAGAAAACAAAATCTGATCAAGAGTAACTACTGATCTTTTTGAAAGATGAAAACTTTATCTTTGAGTCTCTATATGGAGTATGTCATAAAATTTTTCTTGAATTAGTGGCTAAAGTTCAGGTATTGATTTCAACATTACCTGGACAGCATCAAGTACCACCAGTTTCTAGATTTTCAACTGGGGTCGGTGGGGGGAGGGGAAGCATTTTGATATATTGTTAATAAATGAACATCACTAAAAAGTAGCTGTTATTAGAATGTCAAAAATTTGAGTGATGACCTTTTAAATCCAGAATGTGCAAATATTTGTTTACTTTTTAAAAATTGAACAGATTTCACTAAATTTATTTGCCAGTTAACGCTACTATTAGCCATAATTTGCACTTTAGCTTGAACATATTTTCAATTTCTCTTTACATACAAAGTGGAAAAATTCTGTTATACAATATCTTGATAATAAGAGAGATTGGCTAAGCAAAACACTGAATAGTGTAGCTTCATTCTTAGTTAAAGTAAAAAAAAAAAAAAAAAAAAAAGACTAAAAACCCTGTAATCCTCAATTCAAGGTACTTGAGATAATCATGTACATGAAGATACACCATTGTTGGGTGTGTACCTTGACTTTTTTCAATAACAGAAAACAAATTCACATTTCTTTCCCTGGTGCCCCTTTGCACTTGTAAAATGTGTGCCTAAATTAGGAGTGCAGTCCTGGTCATACATGCACCAACACAAAGAGAAATTATTCATGTGATTTTGTGATTTTAACTCATGTTTTGGTTTTCCTTGGTTTCATTCTCTAAAACTAATCCTTCTAGGATGTATTAATTAACTTAATTTTGAGAATCCTTTCACAATATATACACATATCCCATTATCACATTGTATACTTTAAGTGTATTACAATTTATTTGTCAATTACACCTCAATAAAGCTACAAAAAAAAATCCATTCAATTCATGAGAACGTACAAATACGTTTTAAAGCACTTTTTTACTGTTAGAGAATAATGTTATATATTCTTTTCCTTTTTGAAAAAATGTACAACAGTTGCCACTTTTTAAAAGCCTGAGTTTATTGCTGATGAGTATCAGAAGTCAATCACGTATTCCTCATTTAATTAACCTGATATACAAAGAACTTGATAAGTTAATGAATTTATCTTCTATAACTTAACACAGAGTGCAAATAAAATGATTTCGGGACATAAAGTCTCTAAATTTGGCACATGTATCCCTGTTATATCAGCTAAACTGTGTTTTCATGAAAAAAAAATTTGACATATCATTGTACAAGAAAGTTATTTAACATGAACTAAAAGCATATTTCATGCCAGGACCTGTGTTTGGTATCAGACCATTTATCCCCTGCCTGTTTCATTCCTCCAGAACCTAATAGCTATCCAAGCAAGAATCTTAAAAATAAAATCAAGAAGATATTAAGCTGATTCATAAATCATTTTTCAGTGACTCATTTCTTCCTCCAATATTTTCTCCTCACTCACTGAAGCAGGAAAAGTCTTCAATAGTCCCTTTTCATCCTGAGAATTAGTTTAGGAAGCATCTATGTAGAAATAAATGTCAAGGGATCAACTGGCAATGTGAAATGCAATATTCCAGCAAAATACCTAAAGGCTAAAATAGAGAAACAAAAAGCTTGTAAGAAAACAATGTCTACACACCAGAAGCTTCTGAACTTAGAGTCAGGAAACGGTCCAGCTGAGACACATTGACCTTTGTAACATGAAACTGGAAAATCAGTCCCGTATGAATGGGGTTAAAGTATTTATAAAAAGAAAAGTGCTTAGATGGACATTATACATTTTTTGTGATTAAGGTGCTTTCCTGTTTACTAAAAAGAAGCCCCAGCAATCAAGTAGCAGCTTCCTGTAAAATGGAGATAAAGTTTTCATCTTTTGTATCTTACGGAGTTTTCTTAATGCCGTCTCTTCTGCAGCCTTTCCCTTGCCTTCTGCTTACACTTGTAGTAGCCATGCATGAATGTATTCCTTCGCGTTCTGGCTGCTCTCCAATGCTTGGTATTTCTTTAATTTGCTGTGCTGTTCTTGCAGAACATGTTTCTTCTAATGCCAGCGATAGCGAAAGTAGCTACCGTAAGTTATTGCTTTGGTTTGTGGTTCTTTCCTTTGCAATTGCTCCATTGCCTGTGGTGGTCACTTCAGATTTTTGCTGTCGTTGTGTTCCAATTGCTGCCCTTTATCATCCTCATCCAAAGCAAATGGCTTGAAATGAAATCGTCGTTTGATGTGGAAAGATACAAAAGACACTAGGGCCATCTGTGGACTCTTTTGTGATCTGTGCAGGCAGTAGCAGTCTTGCTAGTAAACAATTCCAGCCTCTGTTGGCTGCGGCCTGCTGATGCACTTCTCCCAGAGAAGATGGGAAAGTTCAACCTGGTGGACTTTGACATTCTGCCCCCTAACATAATTAAAACTCCCTGCAGGAGGGATGAAAAGTTTGATTTCCCTTCTCATTTTGCCTTTACTTTCTGTTCCTGGCTCCCCTTTGCGAGAGAAAGCTTGAGAAATTACAGTGTTCCTTTTAAATTGAGTGTGAACTTTTATATCTCTTCTCTCCTTGATTAATATTTTAAGGTAGATACTGTGATATATCTAACTTTTTTTTTTTGATGGTTGGGAAGTGATGAAAAAGTTTCATCCTCTAATGTTGAAGGAACTCACTTTTTTTTTTTAAGTTAACAAATCTTGGATCAGAAAGCTTAACTTTCTGAAAAGGTAGGTGATAAAAATTATCTCTGGTCTTTTTTGGGTCCCCTCAAGCCATTTGCTTAGTGTACAAAAATTTTCACCAAACACCAAGCAATCCCTGTGATGCATTCTTGTGGTTTCTTACCACCTCTTACTGGTTTTTGGTGACCAACGTAGGTACATATTACTACTGGGATCCTCACAACTTCTATAATATTTATTTGCCCTCCTTCATAAAATGGGTTTACTCAAAAGCAATTACTGAGGATATTAGAAAACTACAGGCCCAATACAAATGATCCACAGCTACCAAGAGAGAAATTGGTTGGGTTTTTTTCCCCTTTGAATCGTGTATTAATTAAAATTAAAACACTCTTTATTTTTTTCCTTCCATTACAGCATGGTTACGTTATAAAACCATGCCTTTTTTGTGGTGGAGTACCCACTGGTATTCTTGGAATGTGACAGATTCAATGTGGATTTTGAGAAAGACTTCATAGAATCAGATTGGTAACAAATAGAAAAAAGCACAAAAGAAGAAAAGTGCCAGATGGAGGGAGGGACCAGAGGAGGAAGATGAAATGAAAACAGATACCTTTGATCAATCAGATAATATTAGAACCACCTAATTTTCTTCCACAACAGAATGGCAAGTCTTATTGGTGAAAGGTATCAAAGGGTTCTTGTTCTCAACATGAGCCTTAATGTTTTTCCCTTCTTCCCACTCTTAAAATTTTATGATTTTCCCAAATTGGCAAAACACTTGCCTCCCCCTTCCCTTCATTGAATTTTAAAACAAAGAGAAACCAGGCCAAGAAAAAGTGACCAAAAATTGCCTTCCTGACACATGAGGTACCCTCAATTTAGTATAAGGAAAAATATAACTTGTGTGTAGGGTTTCACAGGACCAATGGCCCTCGTTTCTCTGATATTCAGTTCTAAGTGTTGTGCTTCCATCCTGCAGACACAGGTATAGAAAGGGGAAACATCATACCTTCTCCTTTCAAGTCTCTTTACAGAAAGTAGATATAAGAACTATGCTTTTCTTTGTAAATCCTTCTTAGAGTATTTTAGAGGCCCCTGTTTTCTCTTTCAGGGGTAGGAATATTCTTCCCAGAATAATTAAGTTAGAAAAATTGGCCCAATGCTTTCAGCTGCTTAAGTTTTTGGTGGTGATGCTCTAAGATGACGTCAATAAGTCTTCATTATCCAATAGTAGGTGCACATAAATATTTACTGGGTGAATAAAATAAGCACTTGCAGCAGCTTGAATTATCTATGAGAAGAGAGAAGAATTGGAGCTGGACTCTATGACATTAGGAGAGCAAATGTAGAGTCCAATAATCTATATTGGCCTGGGTCTCATCTGAGGTTATAGTTCAGCCACTCAGATTGCTTTCTTCACAAATGAATAAAAGTAAGAACAGTCTTTGTTGTAGCTCAGAGGAAAAATTTCCATCTTTCCCCAGGATGGAAATATGAGGAATTATGGAGGATTATTCATTTATTCAGTCAACATCTACCATGCCATGCTCTCTTCACAGGCACCATGAGAGCCAGTATGAATCTCAACCAACTCTAGAACTCAGCACTCAAACAACAACAAAATACACAAAGTGCAGCAGTTTCTAGGGTAAAAGTGTTGCTGAAGAATAGGAGAGACTTCAGAGATGATTTCAAAGGAAGTGACCTTTGAGCTGAGTTTTGGAAAGATGAGGTGCTTGCCAGCTAGACAAGTTGAGGAAGAAATTTCCAGGTGGGGCAGTGGCAGGAAAGAAGGCATGGAGACTTGCAACATGCCATGGTTGGAACAGACATTGTTTTCAGAAAATTGCCATTTTGAAATCAAAATAACTGCATTTTTGTATTGAATTCCTGGGTTTTGCTGTAATTATGACTAACTTTTATGTTTATGAACAGTAGTATAGACAAATACTATAAAGACCCTCGTTCACTGTTGTCCAGGTATTCTTTTTTTACTCTTAGAACCATTCTGTGTCCACTCTGGGATACAGTGGCTTTAAAAAATGGTCAGTGGTCAAAACAAAGTCCCAGACCAGGATGTCTCAGTGCCCCAGAGGTACCATTCACACTGCATCCGGGACTCATATGTTGTGACAACCTTAAGTGAAGCCACATGTATTTCCTGAGATACACACACATGCACACACACTTACACAAACCTCAATTTCTAATAAACAGCTCAGACATTTCCTGCACCATCTCAAGCATTATAAAAAAAGAATTTTTCAAAGCCCAACTGTACTAGCACTAGCTATAATGCAGTTAACTACAGCACACCTTGTGTAATTCTGCAAAATACCCCCTCAAAACTCTCTTAATTAAGGACTAATTCCAGATTTCTCTCTGTCAACAGAGTAGTACAGTGAAGGCTTGTATCTGTGGTTGTTTTTGTTTCTTAGCTTTCAAACGTCCTCATATTAGGATGCAATAAAGACCATCCATGTAGGCATAATGAAGACTGCAAGTCTCTACAGCTGAGACCTGCCTTCCCCAAAGCTCATAAAGTTCTTTATGTCATCACTGGTAGAGGGGAACTGATGATTATCTTTCTATTCTATTGGTGTTCATCAGTTAAGTAGGATTTTCAAAATGATCTGAATGTAACTGAGTGCTGATATGAGGAGACCCAAAACTTTTCCACTGGAATCCATCAAAAAAAGCCCATATTCTTCTCCTTTCTCCACTCTGCTCAAGGATTGCCCTTATAAATCCTCTAGTTGTTTGGACTTTGTAAAGCAATTTTTCATTATATATTTTCTTACTTGATTTCTGCAATAAAACAGTGAGATATGTCTTATATTAACATTCCATTTTACAGATGAGGAAGCTAAAGCTTCAAGAGGCTGCATAATATAGTGGCATTATAAGACCTGCAAGAGATTTTACTTCTGAATTCCATACATTGTCACTCTGCCATATGGTTTGTAATCCAAGCCTCTTTATGTTTTAAACAGTACATTTCAACTATTCCATACCGGCTACTGAATTAATACAAGCAGAAACATTTATGTAGCATTAACTGTGCACTAAGCCTGGCTTTCTGTGTACATTAACTGATTTAATCTTCTGAACCACCAATTCACTATGTGACCTTGAAGAAATCACCCATCATCTTTGAACCTCAGTTCTCTCTTATATAAATTGAGTAGCCTGAGTTACAACAGAGATGGCAGGCAGATTTTAACCAAGATCCCAATGCTGACCCATGGGTAACAGCCACCAGAAGAATTGTATTGAAAAGTACTGAGGCCAAGTTGAAGCCCAGCAGTAATGGGGGCAAAGATCAATCTGTGATGCTTATCAAGGGCACGAAATGGGGGAGTGACAGCGTATGCTCCATACTTGCCATCTATGAATCACATGAGCTCCAAACCCTTTCTTAGCACTGATGTTCCATACCTCTAAGAACCTAATTTATTTTTAATAATCATCAAATGCAGGTGCTACACACTAAATTTAGAACATTAAGTGTACTGCCCCTGGTCTTCCCTTCCCTCCTCTCTCTTTTCTAGTTTCTAAAAACTCCTAACAAACACCAACTTGCTTTTCTAGATCATGAGGACATCTGAAGGTCTTACTCTGAGTCCCTCTAGTTGTGACTTGCTTCCAGTTTAAACACAAAGGTCTCACGGAGACTGTTAACAGAGGCCTCTGCTGACTCCCTGACAGTTGCAGCTCTCTGCACACAGCACTGTGCTGCTCTCCCACTTTCAGCCATGCACTTGCCAAAACAAGACCAAGTAATAGTTTGTACCTTTTTGTTAGCTGTTATTTCTAAGTGCCAACACCTCCTGAGAAAAAAATAGAAAAACTACTAAGAATGACTATTGTACAGAGACGACACACAGCAGCATTAACAAAAAACACAGTTGGTGTTTATAGATGGAGCACTGTATGGCCTCCCAGTAACTCTGACCTGGGTTCAGCTCCTAAGTTTGCCACCCATTCTTTGTTCATTGGTAAAGTGTCCCTTTTATCCCCATCCCAACAGAAAATTCTACATCCCTTTGAGTAGTCAAAAAAGGTGTGGTTTTAAATCTTGACTCCACTACTTAATAACTGAGGAAACAAGCCCCATTAACATCTCCAAGCCTCAGCTTCTTCATCTGTAAAATGGGGTTCATTAGAACACCGACCTCAACAGAAATGGCTGTGAAAAATAGAAAACAATGGGTGTGAAAGCCCTTTATGGCCATACAGATGTGAATTGTCTTTCCTTTATTACTGTGACTCTTTTCCCCCCTTCTCTTAGTCTCCTTCACATTCCCTGTAGACCTTTTCGTTCCCACACATGAAAGTAAAAATTGGCTTCAGGTGCTGTAATCACAGCTATTATGTAATCCCATCCATGACAGCTTCCCTGCAGGTTTCCTAACATAGTACTTGATTGGTACAGGGTCTTTGGAAGTGGGATGGACCCTAACAAAAGGATGCTACCACCAGTCTTCCTGCTGTGAACAAGAACCAATGCATTTTGTAAGTTAGAAAGTAAACCAGAAAGCAGTGGATAAACAAAAGAACTACAGAACTCTCGAACAAAGTTAATCAAAGCTGTGTTGCTTTGTCCTAGTTTTCTGAATCACAAATTAAACATCCTGACACCAAATATCTTATTTAAGGTTTGCCTTTAGACTGTCCCATCAGAATGATCTGTAAGGACATTGGAAAAAGATTCCTATGGGAACATGACGTGTTATATTTATTTCGAGAAAACCACACTTCCCAAAATGAAAGCATCCAGACAGAAACATAAAGTAAAACCTATCTTTGGCCTCATTACTCATCCCATTTCCTACCACTAAAATCAGAATGCAAATTCATTGACATTTTTTTCTATGATGAACACTGGGACACCATTGGTAAATGAAACCCAGTCCTTGCCTTTATGTAGTTCCTTGTCTAGTAGTACAGAGGCTAAGTATCTCCTGGTGTTTAAAATCTTTGTTGCCCAGTGATCAGGATTCTCCTCTCACATATGAATCGTTCCATAAAGATTTCCCCGTAAAGTTACAGTCTAACACTGCAGTACTAGTCTGCCATGTTGCTAGCCCCAAAGCTATACTTTGTCCCCAACTATTTTAACAGTTACCTTCTGAATTCCTATGACCTCTACCTGTCTCAGGCTTTAGACAACTGAAGTCAACCACTTTCATTATTTTTGGCCTAGACTGTGTAAATTTCAGCTGTTTAGTTTATAAAAGGGAATCATATTGTCCTGAATAAAAAATAATAATTGTGACTCTGACTCCTCACATACTAAACCTGTGACCAGGTGTGGAAAAGTCCCTGATCATCCCTGGAGCAGCCATGAGTAGATGTCACTGAGAAGGAACATCAAAGCTCATTCTCCATGTCATGAGGAAGTAGCTTAGTCTAGCAGTGCCATTCTCAGGGTAAACTTGCTTGAAGGTGAAAAGAGATATGACTCTGGCCTGGTGCCATTTCTCACACTTGAAAAAGTAAGATACTCTCAACCCCTTCCTCATCCCAGCTACCTAGTCTCCAGGGAAGACGTCTATGCTTCACAGCTTTATCCATATATTGCCTAATACCTCCTAAATTAGTTGTCATCAAAACTGCTTGTAAATATTAATTCCTTTTATGAAATTAACTCACTTTTCCTGATTCTGTAGTTATTGAAGGAGGAGCACATGATATTGACGATGGAATGTATATCTAGGGGGTTGAGAAGAGAAAGCAATGGGATGCATGGCCCTTTGGTCTCAGGAAAAAATACCTCCTAAAACACTCCTCTACAGAACAGCATACAGGAAGTCCTTTCCAATAGCTCTAAACTATTTCTGTATCAAAAGGCTATCAGTACTGGGCCTAATTGAGGAGAAAAGAGTAGACCCTTCTGGGTTCACAGCTGAATCAGGCTAATCTCATGCCCAGTTCATCAACTGGGTGAAACACATGTTTGAAAAAGTAATAGCCTAAAACCAATTAACTTTCCATAGTTATTTGTTGACTTGAGGCTCACTGTGAATCAGAAGGCCTGTAGTAAATGTCATTGGAGGGGCTGACACTTTTATTACGTTGTCTTCCTTAGTTCTCTTTCCAAAGTTTTAAGGCTAGATTTAGCAGTGATTCTAATCAGTGATTTAGAGGCCTCCTCAATTTTTTATCTCCTTGAACTGATCCAGCACTTTCTTAATGAATTACCATTATAGTAAAATCTTCCATGTCCCATGGTATATGCTGATGAAGTTTTTGCAACATAAATGAACCAAGCAGACACTTGCTTTTGAACAATGTGCTTTTTGGGGAAATTAAATAGAAGATGAAATATCAGGTCCAGGAATTCTGATAATGTGGAAACAAACTATTGGATGGACCTCTCCTAGAACTGAATGGTTTCATTATAAGTATAAGTAATAGGGACTCCACTTCTCAGCATCAGAAAGAAGGCAGTCTCATAGGTCACTGCCCTGCTGAACTGTAGGTAGTTAGCCTCCAGTCACTGCTTAGAGTTATGGCCATCAATAACCTGATACTATAATAGTGCTAAAGAGTTTTATGAGGATGATGAAGGGATTTGGGGGGATGGCTCAAGGAGAGAGAGCAAGGAAAATGACCCCTGAACTGTGTCTATTTCCTGTGTTTCAGAGCAGGGCTTGTAGCTGTGGTGTGTGGTATATGACTGGTTGTTAGTTCACTGTAATTTTCCTTTCTTCTCTTCTCAGGAGGGCAAGAAGACTTCATTCTTTCTTATGAGCCTGTCACAAGGCAGGAAAGTAAGTTTCCCAGCATGCTCTGGTTCCTGATTTCCAGGCCACATCAGGTGACATCATTATAGCAGCCAAAGAGTGAAGGACTAAGGATGATAAACTCAGCCTAATGCTCCACTGTCCCCAGACTAGTGTCTGCTCTCTCATTGGCTCTATCATCAAATAAAAAACTTCCCTGCTAAGCATGGGCAGTGACAGCTCCCATGAGGATGGAGCTACCTTCCAGATGAGTGGTCCTAAGTGGAAGGAGCCCATCGAATCACTAAAAAGCCCCACCTAAAGGACAAATGGATAAAATCTCCTGGGAGACTGATGTCCACTTAGAATTGAGAAAGGCTTTCTAGCAGACCTGTCCTAAGATACCAGCTATCTTCTGGGCTGCTCCAGAAGCCTGTATTTCTTTTTCTGGGAGGCTAATGGCTATTGACAAGCATATTGCTGAGAAGATTCAAGCATCGAGGAGGAGTTGTACCAAATGGACTTTAGAGTTCTTTCTAACGTCATGATACAAAGGAATTAGGAAAACCCCAGAAGAGAATAGAGAGCATTTGGAGCTGAGGAAAAGAAATTATAAAAACATAAGGTGTCATTATACTAACAATTGCTTCTTAAAGTCATTATCTAAACAATGGCCAAACAGCTGCTTTGGAATCTTTTTTCACCCATTCAACTGACTAAATTCAGTAGTTGTTTTGACATTGTAAGGCAAAACCTGAGAGTAAGCAAAACTCTTCCAGATGTTTCTTTTCATTGACAGACACTGCAGTTGCTTTTCCCTATTGGTAAATTCCAGAAAGTAGGCACAGCCAATATACTGAATGTTGAACATCAATTTCTCATGCAGGGCTGTATGGGCAATTCATCCAATGAAGTAACGCCCTCACCAGTTCTGTTTGGCATTTTTGCCTTAGCACTCACCCATGCAGAACAGTTTTGCAGTCATGTCCAAGTCTTCCTCCTCATTTGCCTCTTCCCTTTCCTCTTTGCAGTAAACTATACCCGGCCAGTGATTATCCTGGGTCCCATGAAGGATCGGATCAATGATGACTTGATATCTGAATTCCCTGATAAATTTGGCTCCTGTGTGCCTCGTAAGTATCATTTCTCATCTTGCTAGAAGAAAAGCTCGACTCCTTTTGAGACGATAAGGTATAATTCTGTTCCTCTGATGGTCTCTCCACTGATGCAATACTGTCAGTTACCTATTATCTGAGCATCTTTTTTTAATCTGAGCACCTTACTTAATTTTCTCTGCTTAACACTTTTCATCAGCGCTGCCATATATTGTTCTCTATTTAGTGAGCATAATATGTTCTCCAAATTGACTGTGGTCCCCTAAGAGGCAAGATAAATACTTTCTTTATAACTCCCATAGCATTTAAAATAGCATAAGATTATTGATAGTCATCAGTATGTTCTTATAAATTGATTGAAATGCCATGGAAGCATCTTTTCCCATAGAATAAGAGAGATCAGAAACAAAGCCATATATTAAAATCATCTCAGGATGACTTAGGGCCATGTGTCAATCCCAAAACATGTGTGATAACAGTCTAAGGTATTGAGAGGATGAAGACAAGAAGGTGTATAAAACCTTAATCTATGCTGCAGGCCATTGTGGACTTTAATCTGCTTTCTCGTCCTTATGGACAATCATCAGTTCTTCTGGTCCCTCTGTTTATAGCCCTCTAAGGATCCATCTGCTCTACTTCCTCCCATGCACCACACCTTCCCATTCACCCACTACTGCCACTGTGTCACATAGATATGTGTAGAGGCCTTCTGTGTGTGTATGTGTGTGTGTGTGTGTGTGTGTAAACAGAACCTCCCCCCACCAAGTAATTTCAATTTAGTAGATAATTGAGCTCTTAAATCTGATTCCAACAAATATTTTTTTCTCATTCCACATTTTTAAGCTTTTTGTATGCTTTGAAGTGTCTCTAACACCTCAGCACTGCAGATGTCACCCAGAATACCTAACAATAGCAGGAGTTGCATGTGTGTGAGTTCACAGAGGGGAGCTAGGGTGATTGCTGTATGTCATGAAACTATTCCAGCAAGGACTCTGGGAAAGGATCCTGCCACAGAGAATATCTTGAGAAGGTGTCCAGACATAAACGATCCAGACAAACCCTACTCCATTCATAGCAGCCTCCAGTGTGTTTCCCCACTTTGGAAAGAAAAAAACCCAGATGGTCCTTAAACACCATTCCTACTTTTCCCTCTACCTTGTGCTCTTTCTCTTGTTTTAATAGCACTATTTTACGATAACTAATGTGTGTTCATTGTACAAAACTTGGAAAATGCCAAAAAGAAAGTTAAACAAGAAAATAAAAAATATACAGAATTTCACATAGGATCCAGAGATAACATCATTGTTAATATTTTCATAGATTTTTGCCTAGTCCTTCTTTCTATGCACACATTTTCTCCTCTGATTGGGTACATTTTGGATGTATACAATTTTTTTTGGCTTAAAAGTATTTTTAAAGTATTTGAAATTTCATGTAAATATTTTAAATTATTACATAATAATTAATCATTCCTCATTTATGAGTATTTGGGGATGTCTCTACTTTTCTCTAGTTGTAATTATGTTATAATTATTATTTGTAATTTATAAATTAATATAATGAATATCTATATGGATAAATCTATATCTGAATCTTTGATAATTTTTAAGATAGATTCCTAGGAAGAGAGTACCTGAATCAAAGATTGGAAATATTTTAACAACTTTTATTTATACTGATAAATTGTTTTCCCTTCTCTTCCTACCAAGAAGTTTAACCACCTCTAACCATGGTTAGAGTTGATGACTTCTAGTCTTACCTTAAGACTTTTAGTCCTACCTTTTACATCTTTTTAAATCCCTAAATGTGTTTTTACTGTATATCCATTTTTTTCTCCCTACTGGTTATATGACACACTTTCTTGTTTTTGTTGTTGTTGTTGTTGTTGTTGTTGTTGTTGTTTTGTGTGTCCTATAATCTTCAATTGTGTATTGGACATTGTGACACTACATTACTGACAGTCCAGATTTGGTTATCTTTCTTTATAGAATATTGTTTTTGTTCTGGCTGATAATAATTTACTGGCAAATCAGCCTCTTCAGTTATGACTTGGTTACACACTTTGTGAAGATAGGTTTAGAATAAGTCTAGAGTATCCTTCTAAATTTTGGCCTTTTCAGGTACTCAACCAAATGCCCAGTTCTGAGTGAACTCCGGTGTCTCCTAGCACTATATAAGCCCTAGACCTCCCTCTTGGAAATGGAGGTGGAATGAATATAGAGTTCCCCTCGTGGGTTTCTCCTCTCTCAAGATCACAGCCTTGTGTTGCCTGTTGTCTGATGCCTGGCAATGGCTGTTCCATATACTTTGTCTAATTTTGTAGTTGCTGACAGTGAGAGGCTAACTGGTACCTGTTACTATGTCATATTACATATTTTTGTATATCTGTGTTGTAGGTATGGTAAAGAAAATAACTGTAAAGGACATTTATGAATATAAATTATCTTAATTTTATTATTTTTGTTTTATATAGATACTACGAGGCCAAAGCGGGACTATGAGGTGGATGGCAGAGACTATCACTTTGTCATTTCCAGAGAACAAATGGAGAAAGATATACAAGAGCACAAGTTTATAGAAGCTGGCCAGTACAATGACAATTTATATGGAACTAGTGTGCAGTCTGTGAGATTTGTAGCAGAAAGGGTATGTTCACCAATCATCTTATACCTCCCCTAAAGAAGGTTCCCAGGTGGCAAACTGTATTGTTTTGTCATTACTCTTTCCTGATTGCAGGTGTAAATTTTGATTAAATATTCCTTTTAAGACCTCTAAGCAGAGAATCACTTTAGAACAAGGTCATTAATCTTTGTTCTAATCTCAGTAAAGTATGCTGACTGACTTGTGGGGAGGAAGGTGTTATAAACCTAAAGGCAATTAACAGCTTGAAGTTTATGGAAATTCACTTTGTCCTTGACTCACTCATCTTTGGCCCCAGTAAACAGCTTTGAATTTATTAAGGAAGCTTTGTTACTCTTGGTTGTTTAGATCAGGAACCTCAATTCTTTTTGTTAGCAGGAGTTACATTTTATCTCCCTGAAAACTTGACACTCTCTTGGTGGAGGAGTAGGTAGATGAAGAGGGCTAGGGACTAGCCTACTGTTGGCAGAAATTTCAACTTAGTGGGGTTTGAATACTGTAATTCCCTTCTTGCTGGTAATATCGAAGGCTTAGAAAAGAAGAGAATGTTCAAGAGAGAACAGGATAGGAAGGCACTTGAATGTGGCTTCAAGATCTGCCTATAGATAGAGAGGGGTGTCTGGGTGGCTCAGTCAATTAAGCATCTAACTCAACTTCAGCTCAGGTCATTATCTCATGGTTCGTGAGTTTGCGCCCCACTTTGGGTTCTGTGCTAGGTGTGGAGCCTGCTTAAGATTCTCTGCCCCTCTGCCCCTCCGCCCCTCCCCCATCTCTCCTCCTTCTCTCCTACTTATGCAAAAGCTCTCTTTCTCTATAAAAAAAAAAAAAATCTGCCTATAGAGTGTTCCTAATCTGTCAACACAGAGGATTTATTTTATGAGAGAAAAGAAAAGAGTTAAGAACCAATACATTTGTTATACAATTCATACTTGTTGGGTTGATTTTATTTGATTTGACACAACTTTTTGATGTCCTGATAAAAAATTAAAGAAGAAATTTTAATGTCTATCTGAGAATACAGGAAGAAAGCTGTGTCTCTTCCTCTCTCTCAAAAATTAGGTTATATGAGCTTCATCATATTGTTTCTAACCATTTTCCTGATTATTACATCTGTTCTCCCCTTTGAAATGTAGCTATAACCTTTGTTAACTTGAAAAGTTCTGGCCAGTGAATAATCAAACAGCATTTAGACATCTTGTATAGCTGCTGTATTTCACAAATAGCAAACTTGCAATTACTTAAGTGATATAGGGTTGAACCATCTTATTATGTTTCTCCTAGAAGAGCTCAAGTATTCATTGGGGTCTCTTTGTTTTCACGTGGGTAATACACGTGAAACTCATACAGTTTTTATTCCCCCGTTATTGATTTAGGACAGTTCCTATCTGCACAATATGTTTTTTCTCTTCTTTTGTAAAGTTCTTCTGGCCTCAGCATAATGAGGCCATTTCTCCCCGGGAGTTAGAATATCATATTTGGCAAATATATCTACTTTTCCAGAAATACTTTATAAAGCAAGCAACTCCTTGCTCTGAGAACTCATTGCAGTGGAAGCCAAGTTAAATGAGGTGTGCTATATGTAATAGGGTTTTCATTTAACAAACAAGAAATTTATATGCACAGTGCATACACTCTCTCTCAGCACTTAAGATAAAATAGTTAAGGTAACTCTTTAGGTGTCTGTCCTTGGCTATACTAGATTGAGCATATCCAGGGCAGGACACATAAAATCACTCAACAAATGTTTATGGAATTGTTCCAAATTCACGTGATTACCATTCTTTTAGATTCAACATTGGTCAGGGTAAAGCAATGAGGTATCTATTGATTCCAACCAACAATTCTGTCAGTGCTTCAAGACTTGGGTTTGATTTCTTCTAGCACTAAGATTTTGGCAAGTTACATATTATTTCTAAGCCTTAGTCTTATCTTCTGTAAAAATGTGGCTGATAATACCTATCTCATAGATTTGGGAATTTCTTGTTGATAGTTGTCTTCAGAGACGGATTATGACAGCTCCATGAGCGTGGACCCAGTCACATTACATAATGCCACATATCTTCTTTGTGTGAAACATCAGATATTTATTTCAGAAAATTAAGCTAACTGAGATAACACATGTAAAATCTCTATCCCAGTGGCAGGCGCTTAGTAAAGGAATCATAAATACGAGTTATCAAAAGTATTCGATGATGACCCTGTATGTCAACTTTCATTTATGCTTTGCAATGACCTTTTATCAACCTTTAGGAATTCAGTATCCCTTACCTTCCTCTAAGACACACTTACTTTTTTTTTTTGTTTGTTTGTTTGTTTGTTTTGGTTGGATTATGATCATTCTTTCTGGATTAACTCCATATTTTTCTTCTCTTTCTACCAGGGCAAACACTGTATACTTGATGTGTCAGGAAATGCTATCAAGCGGTTACAAGTTGCCCAGCTCTATCCCATTGCCATCTTCATTAAGCCCAAATCTCTGGAACCTCTCATGTAAGTGGAGTGCACAGGAGGCTGTCACCCAGCTGCCTGTTCCACATAACACAGCAAATTGCTAACAGCTCTTTGTCACAAATGCTTATAAGTCAGAAGTTCCATTGTTGATTTTTTTAAAGCATTTCCTTTTTAAAAAATACATTAAAATGTTTTTGGACCTCTAGAGACATAACGTCAGTAATTCCATAACATGTCTTTCCTAATGCTTCTTGATTTTTATTTTCATTTCACAAGTTGTTGTGTGTGTGCATGTGTGTGTGTGTGTGTGTGTGTGTGTGTGATTTTTTTTTTCCTTTGGCTTGTTTTGTTTTGTTGTTTTAAAGGTATGTTGGTTCGGTTTGGTTTTCAAATGCGAGGAAGTGATCATCTTTGCTTGTCTCTTTCTTCTGAAAGCGGTTCCATTAGTAAATCTTTTTAAATGTGTGGGTTTTTATAGAGGGAACAGACAGTATTTTAGACTCTTTCTATTGACATTTCATTTTTTTCTAGCAGATAATTCTTTTATTTCTTAAAACCTCATGTCTGTAAACCACTATCCTTAAAAGGGAGTTTTCTTAGCAACATGGCAGTAACACTTCTGTAACTCACACCAAGAGCTCCATACCAGTGCATATTTATGAATCAGGCAAATCTGTATGACTCAGATTTTTTTGTTGTTCTTCTTATTTTTCAGAGGACTGACAAAATATCTTCCTTCAAAAAAAATCAGTAAACAAATTGGGCAAATACTCACAACCTTACTATAAAGTAACATATTTTCAGTGGCAATTTGATACAAATTGTTGGCTTTGCTTTCTAGACAACTCTCAAACAAATGGGAGGCTGTGGCAGCCAAAAAAAGTAGCAGAGCAAAGAGGCTATGAGCAGGGACTTGAAAATGGGTCAGGCTAGGTGTGGTTTTTTTTTCCCTTGGCCTCTGATCAGTTATGTGACCTCAGCAAGCTGCTTGACCTCTGTCAGATTTAGTTCCTCTCCTCTAAACTAGGCATAATGTGTACCTATTACCAAAACTAGGTAATAATGTGTACCTCACAGCTACTACAAAGGTTAAACATGATTATGAATGCAAAGTTCTCCATTTGGTCTTTAGCATATGGTAAGCATTCAATAAATAGTAGCTATTATAACTGTTAAAAATTTTAAGTTATTTTATTGTAAAAGGAATAAAACCATTTTATCATTACAAAACTCATAAACTACCTTTTCCAAGAGGCCACAAGAGATAATGCCAGATAATGTGTCTGTTGCAACAGTTTTGCTCAAATGTGCCTCCAGTTGGGCCTCGAGATCTTAGAGCATTTGACCGGGTTCAGAAGTAAACCAGAGACTGGAAAACCCCTAGGGTGTGTGGAAAGACCAAAGAAAAGGAAATTACATAATCCCAGAGGTGAAACAATTACTTGCAAAAGGTATCAGCCAGCTGTTCCATGTCTTCTCGAAGAGTGAAGAAGCAAAGCAAGCTGCAGTAGCTAGAATTGCAACCTAAGAGAATTAAGTTAAATACACAGTCAGCCTCTGGGGAAATCGCCAGAGACGTATTTATTCCCATAAATAAAAGATGGACAAAAGTTCTTCCCAGGATGAAGAAATAAAATCAAGAGGTCATTGAAGTGCCTTCTGCCCCAAGAATTTAAGTGTTAAATTATAACATAAAGAGCTTTGCCCATAGCTGGTACATGGAAAAACATGTGTTGATGATAAGATACTAGTTCTTGATAGTATTATCCTTGATAACCTGCATCACATTTCTCTTCATATGGGATACCAGGTTGGGTAGTGAACAAAGTAAATTAAGCAACCATGAATTTCATGATGTAAAAATGATTTATAATCTGCAAAGAGCTTCATAAATATTATTAGCAATGCCAACATTATGAAGAATAGAAAAATGGCCCTCACCTTTGGGGAATAACATCTTAAAGTCCTGTTTCAGAAATAGAAAAATAGTTTTTCACATCATAAATACACAGTGAGATAAATGGCTTCCCAGGGAAGTGAAGCCTGAGGGAGAAACAGCCTTGGCACATTTGCTTTAGTGTGATATTGGGAGACATTCCCATCTGGTGCTCGGTGGGAGAAGGTCTACTTCCTTCCATAACTATGAGATGACTTATTTAGTTTTGCCTGGGGCGCTGTCACAGACACTTATCACCAAGGAAAATTAAACATACTGAAGGCTGGCTTCCACAATGAGATCGTGAATCCGACATAATTTGCTGCAGCCATATTCATGAATCTCGAGTGCAGTAATGGTGACATTCAAACCAATGTGATCTTATTATTAAAGGCTGGATGTTTACTTTCCAGTTCACTCTTTTCCAAGGGTTTTACTTTAGGAGCAAAGCTAGCATGAATTGCCCATTCCCCGGGGAGGAGTGAATGCTAGGTCAACTGGAACAAAAGCATGGCGGCTGTCACATTTAGGCATTGACACATCATCACACACATTATTTCTCAAGTACATCATCCACATCAAACCACAGAGCTTATTAGTACATACATAGCTGATTCTTCAGAGGAGCATAAAATCAAGGGCGTGTATAAAAGAGATGTTCTTTTTATAGCGTGCCGCTGTGCCACTTCTGTTCCTCACCCCCATGCCATGGCAGTGTGAAGCTTCCTGTGTCTCTTTACCTTGCCACCCCCAATCTGTTTTTGCCTTCTTGCTCCCACAGTGACCCGTGTTTACTGCTGTCTTCAACTGTATCATAATTATGTTTATTTGTCCAGTTCTCCATTCATCCATTCACTTACTCATTCAACAAATAAGTCTTGAGCCAGACCCCATGACACATGCTAATGAACAAGCCCTGGTCTCTGCCCTCAAAGAACTCGCAAATTAGGCAAGGAGACAAAGTATATAATAGATGATATATTACAGGATAAAAATCTAAATTCAGTCATGGCTACAGTAAGTGCAAAGGGAATTTTAAGAACATAGGCTAGCATGAGGCAGACAAGTCAAAGGAGGTCCAGAGCCACATGACTTCTTGACATCTGGAACAAAACCCTATCTTTCTATGAAAAGTATCCCTGGGATTAGCCCAGCATCTTCTGTACCCAAGGGTGACATGCACTCTCAGCTTCTGGGGCTCGTGCTGTTTGGGAGAAGAATTGTAGATACCATCCCTCGGGATGAGATGACTTTATTTCAACATCAAGAGTTCAGGAAATTGCTACTTTTCTATACTGCAGCCATCAGATCATGTCTAAAATCATGTTAATGTCTGACTTTAGTTCTTTAATTTTTTTTCCAAATAAGCCTCTTAGGAAAGTCTTGGTATAATGGAAAGTCTATTTGACTAAAATTGTTTTAAAAGAACTCCAAAACTTTGAGTTCAGACAGCAGATCTCCTCTTTTACCTTTACAAGTCCCTTTATTACTTCAGGCCACAGCTACTTGCTCTAAATCCACCTGTCCCATACCCTAATCTCTGGCTTCTTCAGTGGCATGCAAAGGCAGCAATGCTTTCAATATTCTATGTGCCCCTGTGATGCATCCCAGTGGGCCAACCAAGGTATCTTCACTCTTGGCTAGACTTTTATCAGCCCAGCGCAGCCACACTGGTATTCATATGATCAGAGGAAAGAATGGTCAGTCTTTGGTTAATAAAATGTCTTTGATTAAGAAAAAATGGGAAGACAATATCATTTTTATTTAGTGAAGTACAGCTTGTTGGGTAGGCAAAGAATTTTAACACCTAGATGACATGGAAAGATAAAGCTGCTGCTAAGTAGGAATCAGGAGATTGGATTATTTTTCCATTTTCTTCCCACTGAATTTATCCTTGAGCCTAGGTTGGACTTAAATAATCTCACAATGATTAAGGATCACTTATATACACCATCGTTGAGAGACTGACAGAAAAAAAGGGACAGGGAGAGAATCCCAGGCATAATGCCTTTATAGCCCATTCTCCTATCAGAAGAGCAACAAGACCAAGTCAACACTGGAGATTCTTACCAAGATCCTCTACCCTGGCTCCCTATGTAGGTTGCTTGATTATAATCTATTTGAAAATATTTTCTCCCAGCACATTTGATTGTTACATTCTCTCTCTGTCCATTATTCACACCTCCTTCAGCAGATACTTGTAAAGCCAACTGATTACAAAAACAGAGAAGTTCAGGGCTCTTGTTTCTATAGAGGGGACTCACCCTTTGCAGAAGTTGAGCAGGGAGAGTGGCAGAATGCTTCTTTGGCCTGAAAGTACACATGCCTAAGGGGCCTGTAATATTTTCTCAGGAAGCACTTTATTTCTCCACTCCACACATTCCCTGTTACACACTGATGATGAGCCACAGCCCTTGGGGAGGACAGAGAGTGGAGAAATCAAAGGTTTCTGTGAAAGCAGGACCTGCCAACAATCAAGTCTAGTTCTGTCAGATGTGATGAGGTACAAAATGCTGTGATGTCCCTTCCCTTCTCTCCATCTCTTCTCCCACTTCTGACCACCCCTGGAAGATTTCATTCGAATCTATGTCCCATATTTAAGACAGATCAAGTCAGTCAAAGAGTCCAAAGAGTAAGCAGGAAGGTTAGGATTTGGAAATCACATCCAATGAGAGAACAGATGAATGAAGTAGGACAGTTTATTCTGAAGGAGTGGTAGCCTCAAAGGACACGTGAGCACTTGATTTTAAGACCCAGTGGCTGTCATGGAGGGAAGAGGTTTCATCCCACTCTGTGTGACTGCAGAGGACAGAACAGGAACAGGAACAGAACAGGAACCAGTGACAGGAAATCGTAAACAGATAGATTCTGCATCAATCTCGGTTCCAGGATGGAACAAAGAGAGTGAGCTCTCTGGGAGGCGGTCCTCACTGCTGAAATTATTTCCGCAAAGAAGAATCCCAAATGAGGACTAGGAAGCTGCTAAGATTACTGTGCCTCCTGCAGGATTCATTTTTGCCACATATTTTAGTTTGTCAGGATTTGTCAGGTACTTCCCCGTATGTTCTAATACCAAAACCTCATTTTCCCAGGGAGATGAATAAACGTCTAACAGAGGAACAAGCGAAGAAAACCTATGATCGTGCAATTAAGCTAGAACAAGAATTTGGAGAATATTTTACAGGTAAGTTCATTTACCCTTGTACTCTGAGAGAAACAATCAACGGTCTGATGTTTGGCATTTAGAGAGGAGTCCAGGCTTGGTATACCTGGCCCTAAAACCTTCCCACAGAGAAGCCCTAATTTCCCTCTGCTTTACCTATCTGATCCAGAACTTTGGGTTCTCTCTTCTCTGGATTCAACTGCAGCCAGTTTCCAGGTTCCCACTGGCCCTACCCAAAACCATGAGTCACATATGGCACTGAGCTATCTCCTGCTATTAAGAAGATTTTAGGGATTTGGTACCTCATTAGACTATCTCCCTGATATCAACAGAAAACTTTAAAAAAAAAAGAAACTTTTAGGGCTCAGATAGGCAGCATCCAAAGTGGTGACTCATGAGAAGCAGTCTCAGGGCTCCATTCTCTGCTTCAGTGACCTGCAGGTCTATGTTCCCATTAGCAGCACTTGAACATGATCATGAAACACTTCCCAGTGTTTCCATTAATTCTACGTCAAGTCCCAATGCAAGACTTTTTTCCTTTACTTTTTTATTAAATGTTTATTTACTTTGAGAGAGAGACGTGTACACGAGCAGGGGAGGGGCAGAGAGAGAGGGAGAGAGAGACAAACCCAAGCAGGCTCCCTGCTCAGTGCAGATCCAGACCCAGGGCTCAGTCCCACAACCATTAAGATCATGACCTGAGCTGAAATTAAGAATTGGATGTTTAAGTGACTTAGCCACCCACATGCCCCTTTTTCCTTTTTCTTTTTAAACATTTCCTTAGAAACATTAAGTTTGGGGAATAGAGGAAGATTTTCTTGCCCCAGGTATCCTGGGTTCTCTATCCTTACTTTCATGAAACACTGACCGAATCCAAAGAGTAATCAAACTGTGTGGAGTTTGCCTTACAACAACAAATGGCTTAGAAACAAGAAATTCCTTGGGTGGTTCACCATCTCACCATCTGGAGATTGAACTCTGAGTTGGGCTCTACCCTGAGCGTGGAGCCTGCTTAAGATTCTCTCTCCTTTTCTCCCTCCCTCACTCTCTCTCCCTCCCTCTCTCTCAAAAAAAAAAAAATTAAAGCAGGAAATTTCCTCCTGAATTTCCTTGTGAGAAGTTACAGGATTTATTTTTCATCTTAATCGGAATATGACAATGCCAGTGGCTTAGCAGTTTGCAAATATGTTGAATCATGTAATCTTAAGTAAAATTTCTGTCAGTAACAAAAGTATTAATTATGTGTCACCCTAAAAGAACATCTAGGTATAAATATCAGATCAAAATTATTCACATTTTGAGCAGTGGTTCATATCAGAAATAAAATACAATAAAATTATGGAAAGAGCCTAAATGTCCATCAACTGATGAATGGGTAAAGAAATTGTGGTTTATATACACAATGGAGTACTACGTGGCAATGAGAAAGAATGAAATATGGCCTTTTGTAGCAACGTGGATGGAACTGGAGAGTGTTCTGCTAAGTGAAATAAGCCATACAGAGAAAGATACCATATGTTTTCACTCTTATGTGGATTCTGAGAAACTTAACAGAAACCCATGGGGGAGGGGAAGGAAAAAAAAAAAAAAGGAGGTTAGAGTGGGAGAGAGCCAAAGCATAAGAGACTCTTAAATTAAAACTGAGAACAAACTGAGGGTTGATGGGGGGTGGGAGGGAGGGGAGGGTGGGTGATGGGTATTGAGGAGGGCACCTTTGGGGATGAGCACTGGGTGTTGTATGGAAACCAATTTGACAATAAATTTCATATATTGAAAAAAAATTCAAAAAAAAAAGATTAACCAAGAAAAAAATAAAATAGAATAAAAATAAAGTATTAAAAAAAAGAAATAAAATACAATAGTCAATATATTCTCAGGATTGTTTTTGAAGATCTAAACTATTTTTCAGTATCAATTCATTTTTAATCCCTAATGTCCTATAGATAGTGCTGACATGTTTTGGAGATCTATCTGTAAGATAACTTTAGTTCAAAGGAGATTATGAAAGGTACTTCAATCTACTGTCGGGTGACTTGATGTTTTAGGTAATATGCAGGTTATCAGGGTGTTTATATTTCCTCTTATTTATGTTTCTTATAAGTAGTTGTCATAAGGCATTCTCAATACAAACAGCCCTGTGATGGTGAAATATCAGTTTACCAGATTACTTGGAGAATGAATGGGGGTTCCTATTAAAGGGTTTGGGGTTCAAGGGTTTAACTAAAGTTGCCTCCAAACCTTATTATTTCCTCTGTGTCTAAAATGTCTAAATTTCTGCACCTGCCAGAGTAATTACAGCATACAGAACATGAGACCAACTTTCTTTGATGAGCAGGGAGATATCAGTCTGAAAATTGATCAATGCCTAGCCCAGTGTAGGCGCCCATAAAATTTAAATATATAAATGATTCATTTTCCAGAATTACAGACAGACACGTAGAAAAGTAGAAAGACTGTGGTACCCTTGTTACCTGATCTAAGACACGCACTGAAAGCATTTTCTTTTCTTTTAATCACTGATGTGATCTTGCTTAAGTAAATTTTCCATTTTTTTCTTACTAAGGAAAGGTAATATGAAGCTTCCAGATGCGTTTGTCTGTCACTGGTTCGAGCTTCTGCAGTGTGATTGATGGCTGTTCTTCACCAACCGGGGAATGATTCCTGACTCTGCTGTGTTTGCTTTTGTTCTAGCTATTGTCCAAGGAGACACCTTAGAAGATATATATAATCAATGCAAGCTTGTTATTGAAGAGCAATCTGGGCCTTTCATCTGGATTCCCTCAAAGGAGAAGTTATAAATTAGCTACTGCACCTCCAACAATGACAGAAGAGCATTTAGAAGAACAAAATATATATAATATACTACTTGGAGGCTTTTATGTTTTTGTTGCATTTATGTTTTTGCAGTCAATGTGAATTCTTATGAATGTACAACACAAACTGTGTGAAGCCATGAAGGAAACGGAGGGCCCAAAGGGTGGGACAGAAAAGACACTGCAGTATGCAGGAAGGCTTTGGTTTGCTCAAAGTGCCAGGTGTAGGGATGAACCTCTGATGGGCTTTCTGGCCAAGAGATGGGCAGCCTCCTCACCCCGGCAGATGTCCAGAGCTGATTTAGCTGCTGAGCTCTCTGAGTTTTTTGCTTTAAAGAAAAGTTGCCAGCACTTGAACTTCACCAACCTTCCCATTACCCACATCTGTAATTGGTACACTTCGAATTTTATAACTATGCACACCCTTTGATTTCTTAACAAGCGAAAGAAAGAAAGAAGGAAAAAGGAAAGGAGTCCCTTTGGAGACGGCATAATATCAGGGAAGGATAAGTGTGTAGTTTCTCTGACTGGCATCTACAAAGACGAGCATTTCATAAAATTCACAAGTGTATGGAGGACTGACCTCACTGAGAGGAGGGGATTCCACCTAAGGTTAGCTTTATGATTGTTTATTGTCTATTTTGCCATTTATAAGCTGAAAGAAGGCACTAAAGATGAGAATAATTTATACAATAAAAATATATCAAATGTATAGAAACGAATTTCTATAGGTTAAAAAAAGTTTTGTGAAATATTTTGTAAAGACTAATTGAAAGACTAAATGTATGCACTATCAGCAGATGATCAAATTCAAGAATTGAAAGTTGCACTCTCCCTTTTGTTGCCAATGATCCCTTAAGAGCATCTGAGTTCCTTCCAAAGTCTGAGAAAGACTTCTCCCTCACTTACCTCCCATGATCTCCCTTCCATATTAGTGACACACTCTCATGGAGCACATCCCTTAATGAGTTGCGCTCGTGGGTATTTTTGGAAGACATTTGATTAGTGTATTCTTAAGCTGATGGCTTTCAGACACAAACTCATGCAAATGATCTAAAGGGAAGTTTTTGCTTTCATCTTGTTAAACAACCTGGGCCTGCCATGCAAATAGATAGCTGAATAACTTGGTTCCTAGTTACTTACATGCAATTCTTAAAGGATCATTTAGTATTTTAGCCAACCATGAGTAATTAGGACTTTTCTTTTGTCTGTTTCACAAGTAACTGAGGGTTTTGTAATATCCAGAGATGGTATAGAGCCATGGAGAGATCTGTCCCAACAAGCACTATTTCTTTGAGGAAGAGGGAAGTATCTGGTTGGGGGTGAGGGGTGCAGACTTTTGTTTCTGTGTACGGGGCAAAGAGATAGAACACAAGGAAAGACAATTAACAACTTTGAGCTCAACCAGTTGAACTGCCTTTCTTGGGGTCTGCACCTGGACCAAGTTTATTTTTTAGCAATTATAATAATGATGACTTAAAAAAAAAAACTCCCAAAGCCTATATCCCACTTTCGAGCTGATGATGACATCAGCATTGCTTGTGCCCAAGGTGTTTAGAGAGAGACTTTTCAGTGATCTCAATAACCACTCAACTCTGGGTTCTTTGCATGCCCAGACTAAGCCCCATCGCCTTATTTCTGGGGTACATCCAGACCTGGCAGGGATTCTGCCACACTGTGCAGCAAACCAGCATGCAGGCTGGGATAGGAGAGCAAGAGATAGAGCCATCAGCAGTGATGGGGCTTCTTCACAGTAAGAACATCAGAGTTCAGGATGAGGGTCTCTTTCCAAAAACCAGTGTTGTTCATCTTACACTACCACTGTCTGGCTCCCTGCAGTCACCAAACCAAACACAAAAATGCAAAATTATGCATCTACCTATAGTCTCGAGGCTGCCTTTGCCAACGGAAGGGCTAGCAATGCATTTTCCCTATGATGAAAGTTAAATTTTCGGAGACTTCCTTAGAGCATTCAAAATGTTTAAGATATGTCCGTGGCTGCGATCCACCAGTTTCAGGTCAAGGCCTACTTTCATCAATATTGCTGCCAGAAGTTTTCTGCCACCAGAATGCCATTCCTGATCCCAGCTCTATTTTTAGGCCACCATAATAACTTCTTTGGTTTCTCAACTGAGCATGCAACCATTTATTTAAAGGACTGTCCTTAATGAGTAGATGTTTCCGCGGGTCGTGTGATGTGCTTTCCATTTAATATTAAGTATTGCTGTGGCTGAGTACAATCAAATTGATCCACCAACCCTTGGTTTTGTAGTAATATAATTATTTATTTTCCTAGTGTAGATGCTTCCAGATTAGAATTGGCATTTGCACTGATTTTTTTATGTAGATTTATATAAATATATATATACATATATATTTGCTTGAAGAATCACCAAGCAAATTGGTGAGAGGGTCTTTTCCTATAGAATTTACACCTCCATTTGTTTTGTTGTCTTGCGCTTCCCAATGTTGAGGTCTCTATGGCTCCAACGACTGGTGTATTTTGCAGCAAATCTGATGACTTGTATGGACACGGCAGGAAAGTTACCCAGATTACATCTGGTGCAAATGCACTTGGAGCCTGGGGCCAGACTGGTGCTAACACTGCAAACTTTGTCCGGAGCTCTCTCCAATCTGAAGGCTTGCTGGGGGCGCAATGTCACCTTCACATGCTGGGCCCTTTCAGAAAAGTGCCAGATCGTGTCACTGGTGCTATTTTTCATGCTCTGGTACAATGTGTAGCACCACGGGGGTCTCAGCTTTACCAAAATCAAAATCGCATTTGTCAGCTAATTGCAGGGGCGTTTGTTTTTTGCTCTCCTCCCACAGGATCTGTTGGCCATTTCTTTGCCGGCCTTCCTCCCACCTCCCCACCCCCAGCCCCGAGTTCTCGGTGTGGCTCCTTCTGCCCAGTGAGCCCATCTTTTTGAAGCCGCACTCAGGTGCCTGTGAGCTGTCTGAGATCCTACTGCCAGCCCTTCAGGACCCTGAGCCAGGGAAACTCTCTCCACTCCTCTGGCTCTCGCCTCTGGTTTTTCCTCATTCTTCTTCTCTGCCCACCCTCTTCCATGCGTGTCTCATTCCACCTCTTCTTGTGTACACCTCTCCCTTTCTCCTACTGGCCTGTTTTCCCTGAGTATTGCCTTTCTTCTGCGTTCTCTCGTTTACTCCCTCCGTTCACTCCCCTATCTCTCCGTCTCCTTCAGTCTCTCCCCTTCCCATTCCCCTTTCCCTTCCTGTCCTTTCTCCTCTCCTCACACCTCTGATCATCTCTCCCATACCTCACTCCGTAATATTTCTGTCCTATAAGGGCTCATGGCTGATTCGGACAGCAAGTCCATACACTGGACTGATGACACAATTCCTTTGGGTCACCGTTTCACCCGCGCAGCCCAGAAAGCAAAGCTGAGCATGAGGTCCCAGACTGGAGCCAGCTCCAGCACGCCTCACTGAGCCAGCCTGCACCGCTGCCCTGGCAGCGACGATGCATGAGCTCTGGGCCCTGCCGGCACCTGGGTGCCTCTCTGCCTGAAGGCTGGTCCAAAGTGAGCCCACTCCCAGCATCATCCCGTGGCTCTGAGGACACTTCCTCTCTATAAAGGCAGACTCTGGCCCCAAAATCATTCTGACAGCAAACCTCTTTCTTCTCATTGAAGCCATGCCATCACCTTGGTTTGGAGAGAGACATTTTTCCCCCACTCATAAGCTTTTTTTCCCCCCATTTTCATGTGAAGCCCCCTCTGCTTTTCAGCTGGTGATTGCTCTGGTGAGATTGAATGGACTTGCTGGTGAACTAACATCTCTTTTTTTCCTGTCTTGGTCCTGCCTAAATTCCTACAAAAGTATTTAAGTCAAGGACTCAGGCTAGCTCCTAAGTTTATCATACATAGTAATTTGTCACTCCTAGGGGGCAAAGGGGACATTTCTCTTAAAGCATGTGGAGTGACATGCTGACAACCGATTTGCCAGAGATCTCCCTCCAGAATTCTGTGGATATGCATTTTACTTATGTGTATGTATGGTCTATGTGGTATGTACATCATTTACACACATACCACATCGGGTATGAATGAATGTGGATGGAAACCCACACACACACTCCAGTCTGTAAATATCCTTCCTCACTGAAAACTGTGCTTTGGAAATCATTTCTTGTACAGCTGTGCAGTTTCTTGTAGCAGCTGAGGACGAGCTGAGACAGGTGGATGATTTAGACAAAGATCACCTAGGAGACAGAACACAGAATCTCCCTAGCAACTCATGAGGACAGACAACCAAATGGCAAAGTTGACTCCCAATGGGATGGCAAACTTTTCTTCTCTCCTTTTTGAATTTGTGTTTCCTAAGTGTGTCTTAACTTCTGAGTGCACCAGGCTGTACCCGTTAGATCCTTTCAAAATGACAGTTTTGTGCTTCTCTCTGACAGGATGTTTCTCCATCGAGCTGTAGTGCAGGATGGGAGGGAGGGGGGAAATACTCCTTGCCTGAGCTGGAGTTTACAGAGACACTGCACAGCTTACACTCCTGTTAAGTGTAAATATTCGACACTTCCATTCCATTTGTGTAAAAAATAAAGCACACACAATTATAAAATCGAGATGTATATTTCATACTCAGTGTGTCTGTGCATATTTATTGCGTATTTCTAGTTATCAGCGGTGGCCCCATTGTAAAAATGCTTGATAGAGTGTTTATAAACATGTCATGGTTTTATTATAAGATATAAATATTAAAACATTTTATACTTTATAGCAAATTATTTTCTCCCAAAGCATAATTTGTCTTGTTTCATAGAGAATAGAATCAATCATTTCTGTTGTCATCAAATTTATATGATTTCAGAGCTAAAGTATAGTTATAGGAGGTTTGCTCTGAAAAACATTGGAACTGCTGAGAGGAGCTGAAAGTGGTACTTTTGCACATTTTTAAATATGTGGTTACTATCTTGCCTGCTTTCATCAGGATTTTACCAAGACTGAACAATGAATTAAAAAGATAGGCTTTTTGGGAGATACCTGTGTGGCTCAGTTAAGCTCAGGTCATGATCTTGCAGGTCCGTGAGTTCGAACCCCATGTCGGGCTCTGTGCTGACAGCTCAGAGCCTGGAGTCTGCTTCGGATTCTGTGTCTCCCTCTCTCTCTCTGCTTCTCCCCCACTTGCACTCTGTCTCTCTCTCAAAAATAAATAAATATTTTTTAAATTTCTTTTAAAAAAAAAGACAGGTTTTTTTTTTAAGACCCTCACATTTGTGTGGAAAGAATTTATTCCCCAGTTTCCAAACTGTGAGATTCCAGAAGATGCTAATAATAGAGAAAAATATATTTTTTTTCTTATCTAATACTTATGATGCAAAGAAAGGCACAGATTGGAAAGGAGATGTCACTATTCATGTACCCTGGGCCACAAAATATGCCAGCTCCAAAGATCTGAACATGCCCCAAATGTCAGGTTTAGGAACCTGAATCTGCCAGATAATATTCTAAATTCTTCCCGCTAGGTTAAACATATGCCTTGTCATATTGACATTTAGACAGCAAAGGTCTGACAGCTGAAGGAGCGAAACAAAGTCCTCCTGTGCAGAGAGTGGAATTTCCCCGTTAAAGCGACCACTGTGGAGTGCGTTTTGCTTCACAATGAACTATCACATAACTGGGTCAGTCATTTGGGAAACCAGACTTGTTGGTCATTACCATCCTGGCCATCACTGCGAGCCCACACAAGTCTCCAGCAGGTGTCCTGTTGCTGTCCCTGGGGCTTGGCAGCAGTGAGAAGACAGCATAAGAAGGCATTGACTGAGGCTGCAAGCCCAGTGCAAGCCTCATGTGTCAACAATTATTCAATTTTTAACATTTACACAGACTCCCCAGGTTTAGTATTCATAGTAACACTACACGAAAGCCAGATTTGCTCCAATGATGGGTATGTTAATTCCAGGTGGGGGAAGCTAAAGGAGCTCATGACTTTTTGTTTCTAAGTATTTTAAAAACATGACCATCCTAGGGATACCTATCTGGCTCAGTTGGTGGAGCACATGACTCTTGATCTTGGCGTTGTGAGTTCAAGCCTCACATTGGATATACAGATTACTTAAAAATCTTAAAAAAAAAAATGACCATTCTAAGGGGCACCAGAGTGGCTCAATTGGTTAAGCTTCCAACTTCATCTCAGGTCATGATCTCACAGTTCGTGTGTTAAAGCCTCACGTTGGGCTCTGTGCTGACAGCTTGGAGCCTGGAGCCTGCCTCCCTCTCTCTCTGTCCCTCCCCCACTCACGCTTGCTCACTCTCTCTCTCTCTCTCTCTCTCTCTCAAAATAAATAAACATTAAAGAAAAAAAGTGGACTGCACACCTCTGAACCTAAGAGGGTCTTGCTTCAAATTTACGGTCTTTGTAGGTATTCTGAGACTAAACCATCCAGTGACAGAATTTAAAAGCCTTGGTGGGGAACAAAGCTAAGGAACATCTGCAGAGGGGCCACAACCCTTCCCAGCACAACCAGACCCAGAGTCTCCGAAGTTGTCAGGCACAATGTCGTCTATGGGTCAAGAATGCCAGGTCTCATAATCCCATTAGCTTCTGTGACTCACCTGTCCCTTAGGGACATCTCAGAAGACTACTGCTCTCATGAAACCGATCCCCTGCCCCTTCTAGTGTTACAACCTATGTAAGTCCCTACTTTGTCCCCAGTTCCTCTCAGCACAGCTGGGACAACGCTAGAATACTTTGATTACTGTGTAATTGTAAAATCACCTTAGATGCAGATTATGATGTTGGAGGTGCGGAAAGACACCAAGAGCCTACACAGTTCTAACAAGCTCCCAAGTGCTACTGATACTGGAGTGGCCAGGCTCTAAGTGTTTTTCAAACTCATGCTGACCACCCACCAGAAGGTCATAAACCAGCACTTTTTAAAAATGAAATAGAAATTAGAGTGCCTCTTGTGTCACTCTAAGGACCCAAGGATAAGGACACACTCTAAGGACACAGTAAGGATAAATACTGTTTCGTATTAGGAGAAATACAGATAACAAACTGGTAGTTGCCAGAAGGGGAGGGAGATGAGGGGATAAGGAAAACAGATGAAGAGAGCTAAGAAGTATAAACTTCCAGTTGTAAAACAAAGAAATCACAGGGATGAAAAATACAGCATAGGGAATATAGTCAATAATATTGTAATAACTCCATATGGGGACTACATGTATCATGGTGAGCATTTCATAATGTACATAATTGTTGAATCACTATGCTGTACACCTGAAACAAATATTATGTCAACTATACTTCAATTTAAGAAAATTAAAATACCATATTAATACCAGAAAAAGAGAAGAAAGAAGGAGGAGGAGGAGGGGGAGGAGGAGGAGGAGGGGGAAGGGGAGGAGGAGGAGAAGGACAAGGAGAAAAGAAGAGGAGGAGGAGGAGGAGGAGGAGGAGATTCAGGCCAAGGCATACAACAGCTCTCTCCAAATACCTGCAGGGTTCTGTGCTCCCTACCGATGTAAATATTCCGCAGACCAATCTAGGACCTCATAAGTACCTCCCACTTTGACTCACTTCAGTTTTAAAGATACTTCCACTTTCCCTTCCTACATTCTCCTATTGATGGGACTTGCACAGAGCAGAATAGTAGGTATCCTGCCACTTGCATTATGCATAGTAAGTGATTAATAAATATGTGTTGTGGCATCCGGGTGGCTCAGTTAAATGTCTATCCACTCAGGTCATGATCTCACAGTTTGTGGGTTTGAGCCCTATGTCGGGCTCTGCACTGACAGTGCACAGCCTGCTTCAGATCTTCTGTCTCCCTCTCTCTTTGCTCCTCCCCTGCTCTTGTGCTCTCTCTCTCTCTCTCTCAAAAATAAAGTATTTTTTTAACTGTCAAATCCATGGGGCATCTGGATGGTTCAGTTGGTTGAGCATCCAACTGTTGATTTTGGCTGTCATAATCCTAGGGTCGTGGGATCAAGTCCCACATCAAGCTCCACACTCCTTGAGGAGCCTGCTTAAGTTTCTCTCTCTCTCTCTCTCTCTCTCTCTCTGTCTCTCTCTCTCCTCCTCTGTCCTTCTCCCTCAATCTCACTCACTTTCTAAAAGAAAAAAAAAAGTCAAAGTTCTTGTCACTCTAAATAACAAATTACAACCAACTTTTTCTTAGTAATGGAGTTAGAGTCCTTCAGAAAAAAACCAGTTGATTTGATTCAACAAAATTATAAAAACAGCAAGTTAAAAAGTTGGATCCTAAATGGATTGTTTGACTTCTCATGGGCCACACTTGTTTCACTGACAGTATCCTTTCTGCAGAAATTCTGTGTGCCGCGATGGTATTTTATCTGGCAGTTCTGGTACAAATAACCTGCCGGCTCCCTCCCCACCTCCCATGAAGGAAATCTCTCCCCTTGGACTTTACAAACAAGTTTCCTTTACAATGTTGGACTTTACAATGTTACTTATCCTAATTAACTATAGCCACTAAATCTGACTTTGAGTCCACAATCTTTTTCCTTAACAATTGGTGGTTTGATTTTGACTATTTAAAATTCTTCAGGGGCTTGTGGGTGCCTCAGTCAGTTAAGCATCAGACTCTTGATCTCAACTCGATTCTTGGTCTCAGGGTCATGAATTCAAGCCCTGCAATGGGCATGGAGGCTACCTTAAAAAAAAAATTCTTCAGAGTATAGTTATAGGAATGTATATCTTATTTTAAACTTGGGTCAATAAACACATTAAATTTTGGAGTATTTAAGCCAACATTTCATGCAAGAAAGGCTAGCAATTGCTTAATTTAAAATGCCCTACAAGGACAACCTTTTCAAAGAAGCTGGCATCTTGTATTATTTATCTAGTTATCATTCCTTACACAGGCTCCTGCTTGGAGCCAGGTTCTATTTAGATGATAGAATAAAAATATAAATGTACAGGGCATAGCCTATCTTCTAAAAGAATGCAAACCTAGTAGCTGAGACTTAAAAAAAAAAAAAGTTAAAGCAGAGAAGCTTTTAAACAGACCATTCAGTGTGGAAAGGGTGACCTTGACATCTAGGAGTCAGATGTACACCTGCTCAGGACTTGCCCCATTTCTCACACCCTGGAAAGAAACTGTATGGCAAAATTGAGTCTCTTCTCTGGCATTCCTCCCCACCCCCTATAAGCCCCACACAACAGTTGTGGGGTTTTTTGTTGTTTTTTGGTTTTTGGTTTTGTTTTGTTTTGTTTTTGTTTTTGTTTTGTTTTGTTTTTGTTATAATGCAAGTACATGGCTTTAAGGTTTTAGATTGCAAAGGCATCCACTTAAAGACAGCTGTCTTGAAACCAATTTGACAATACATTTCATATATTAAAAGAAAAAGACAGCTGTCTCCAATAAACACATTACCAGCTACACCACTAGATAAAAAGCCAGGCCCAACCCCCCAAATTTCCTTTGAGACATCTCTCATTGTCTTAGATAACTGATCTTTTGACCAGTTGTGTCTCCCTTCCAGAGCTTTAATTCCTGCTCTTAGGTTTTAAATTAATCTATAAAGAGTGAACCTGCAAAACTCTAGGCACCCCACCCTTTCACCCTCCCTCCTCATAATCTCCCTGTGTGGCGGATGGCATGCCCACACCTTCCAGGATAGGTGAGTACTAAACCTTGTCCTTTCAAAGTTTCCTGATGGTTATCACTGACAGTATCTTGCAATCATCATACCACAAGGAACAGTCAACCTCAACATTGGTTCAGAAAAAGAAATGTCTGTGGAGGTTCTCTGTGGGCAAGGCCAGGAGTTTATTGGAAATACAGAATTTCAGGCACTATCCTAGACCTCCTGAGTCAGAATCTGCATTTTGATAAGATTTGCCAGTGAGTGCATGCAAGTTAAAGTTTATGACACACTAGTTTACAAAACTAAATCAACTGTGAAGAAAGGAGCATTGGGGAAAAAATACTTTATTTTAATAAAGTGAGTTACTAACTACAACGGTGAAAACAAAAAAAGCAAATAGCAGAAAAGGAGGATAGAGAGATACCTCTTGGAATAAGCAATTAACTTGGTGGCATCCTTCTCAAACATAGGAACCCACCCAGTCTCTTACTACCCCCATGTGGATGGAGGAAGGGGGATTGCAAAAGTCATACATACAAAATACCTTATCCACGTACTTGATCGAGGTTTAAATCCAGGACTGTCTCCACTACAACTAAGGAGGCAATCCTTGGCACGAACCGCTAAGGGCAGTGAGAATCCAACATCAATGTAAAACACAGACTTGAAACCAGGAGACCTGGGTTTGAATTCTGACTCCACTTTTTACTTGCCACATGACCTTTGATGAGGGCCTTAACATATCCAAGGGCCAATGTTCTCACTGAAACTTGGTGATAATAGCATCTGCTATGAGGAGAAAACTGTTAGGAAGAAATGCATGGAAATCACCTGGTATAGCTTAGGCATTCAGCAAGTGTTAGCTGTCATTATTGTATTCACTGATTCTTGGACATTGTGAAAGAGACTAGGCCAGTTGCTTCCCCATTTTAGAGGCAAATAAATCAGGGTTGAGGGAAGGAGGGAGTCTCCCCCAAGTTGACACACTGGCAGCAGAGCTGGGTCTCAAGTTCAGGCTTCAGCTTCTCTTGTTCAGTGTCCATTATGGCTGCACCAGACAGGCTCTGTGAATGTTAATTAAGGATCTGGTTTGGAGCAGTGATTACCAGGAAAGGTCCAGAAGGCTAGCCTGATGGACAAGCAGATAGCCATCTGCCTCCTACATGGGTTACCTATACCCCTGTCCCATGAGGAATGAGTCACTTTGTCAAAAGGCAAAGATATTATCAGGAAAGGACCTCTTAAAAAGGATGAATGCAGGAATTAGCTTGTTAAACGACATGACCAGAACTGAGGGACAAAAGGCAAGAAAAGGAAGGCTTTTAAGAGTGGGTGAACTATTCTTAGTTTTAAGTTTATGTATTTATTTTGAGAGAGAGAGAGAGAGCTAAAGCAAGAGCATGAGTAAGGAGGGGTAGAGAGGGAGAGAGAATCCCAAGCAGGCTCGATGCTCAGTGCCCAGCCCAAGGGGATAGGGGCCCTTGATCTCACACATGGTGGGATCATGACCTGGGCAGAAACCAAGAGTCAGACAACCAGCCAAGCCACCCAGGCAACGCAAGAGTGGATGAGTGATACTTAAAGCAAGGCCACAGAGCACTGTATCTGGCCTTCTGTGGCAAGAGGGAAGAGGAAGGGGAAGAAGGGACGTGGGGGGAGGAGGATAGAGGAAGGGAAGGGAAGGGAGCTATCAAGAATTTTCCCTGTGCTGGGTGTAGAACCTCAGATGCATTATTTCATTTCATCATTGCCACAACTCTGTGACAAAGGCACTATTGTCCCCCAGACAATAAATAAACAGGCTTGAAAATGTAAAGGAACCTTCCCGGTTGTGACATGAGAGGGACAAAAAATGATGCCGATTTATCAGTCTTTTCTACCACACCACAAGCTGCAATGCCAGTCATTTTTAAATAAACTCCGTATCTTAGAATAGTTTTAGATTAATAGAAAGAGTACAAAAACAGTACAGACGATTCCCATATTGTGGCAGGGTCCCCTCCCAAAGGGAAAAAAAACCTCAAGGCAACCTGGCTATACATGGATGTGACAACATCCCTCATGACCTTGTAACTTGAGACCACTTAATCAGACTGCATGTTCGTGTTACCATATATGGGAGACAAAGAAGTAAAAAGTATATTAAAAACTACACCACGTGACGTTCGGGTCTCAATTCTTCCGGTACTAACCCAACTTAGTGGTGCTGGCAGGAATAAAGTTGCTTCCTGGAAAGAAAAGCCTCGGTGTCAGGACTCTGTGCAAGAATCCTGCTACAATATATCCATCAACCAGTTTCTTGTATTGCTAACTACTTGTCCTGATTAATTGAAGCAATGCTTATAATGTGTTGTTAACTCAAGTCCATACTTTATTCAGATTTCCTTCATTTTTACCTTTTTCTCCTCCTGGATTCCATTCAGGATACCATATTACATTTAGTCATCAACTCTCCTTAGTTCTCTTGGCCGTGATAGTTTCTCAGACTTCCCTTGTTTTGTTTTGTGTTTTTAAGTTTATTTATTTATTTTGAGAGAGAGATAGCATGAGCAGAGGAGGAGCCGAGGTAGAGGAAGAGAGAGAATCCCAAGCAGGGTCCACACTGTCAGCGCAGAGCCCAGCTCAGGGTTCGATCTCACGAACTGTGGCATCATGACCTGAGCAGAAATCAAGAGTCAGAAGTTCAGCTGACTGAGCCACCCAGGCGCCCCAGATTTCGCTTGTTCTTGATGACCTGGACAGTGCAGAGGAGTACTGGTCAGGTATTTTATAGAATGCCCCTCACTTGGGCTCTGTCTGGTGTTTTCTCATGATTAGACTGGGGTAATGTGTTTGGGGAAAGAAAACTACAGAGCTGAAATGTCATTCTCATCACATCATATCTAGGGTACATGACCTGATCACTGTTGATATTATTAACCATGTTCTCCTGGTTGAGGTATTTTTTTTCAAGTTTTTCTCTGTAAAGTCACATTTATCCCCTGTTATGAATGTTTTATAATTTGGGTTATAACTCAATACAACTTTATTTTGTTACTCAAATTGTTTCAGCTTTGGCCATTGAGAGTGCTTTCATTTGGCTCCTGGGTTCCCTTCACATATCCCCATCAGTGTGGATTTTTTTTTAATTCTTCCTTATTTTCTGGCTCTATGAGAGGTCCAGGCTCATTTTGTATATTTTTTGCCTGTATCCTAAAATGAGCCACTTTTCTAAGGTACCCTGGTTCCTTTTATTGGAGAATAATATTAGAAACTGGAATCTTGGAACTAAATGTGCTCACAGCTACTAGGGTGTCATTCCACAGGCTGGCAGAGCAAGGGGATAAATGTGTATACATTATATTTATACACATACCTACAATATTTCCAAATGTAACCATCTGTATCTATATTAAGCCAAGCATGAGTTCATACTGATGTCTCCATTCTTATCCATTACCACGTGGATTATTCCAGCCTTCTCCCCTTGCTTCTCCCCTACTCACAACAGTGAGAAACCTAATGTCAATCATTTTTTCATCTCTTTATTTCACTCTGACTAGCTGATCCAGGATAGGACCTCTGCTCAGGAAAGTCATAAAGAACCTTCTATCTCTCACCTTGTGGCTTTTTATTAGTGTCTTGATTATTTCAGGCTCCCGCTACTTCTTTCCAAACTTGATAAACATCTAGACTCTCTCCCATCCAGAGCATGGAAAAATAGAGAGTAACTGATTTAAAGGGCAACAAATCCCACCTCATATGAGAGAGAATTTCAGTCAAAAATTTGAGGGTTCATATTGTTTCTTTCTTTATCACCAAATTATCAACTAATTAATTCTTAGCCTTTGACTTGCCTTGTATCCTAATCCTGTTTAGATGAGCTCAAATACAGTAATTTATACAATGATCTAGAATTGTCAAGTCTCTTGCCCCTGCTTCCCACAGTCTCCACAGATGGCACCTGGGTTCCAGAGTGTTTACATCACTTGATGGCATCATGAGGATGGGTGAGCTTCTGTTCCCCAAACCTGACCAGAGTCTCCTGCTCCCACTCACTGCCAATATGATGGCCCCATCTGTCTCTCTTTATACTCTGGCTCAACTCCCTTTTGGATCATTCTTGAAAAGGCTTTAGCAGAAAGGAAAGATGAAATTATCCACAAGCGAATTGTGAATTCTGTATTATGCTGCTTGTATAAGTTAGGCTTCTTTAGTCAAAGGTGTAAGAAGAAATATTTGGAAAATATTAATGTAGATTTACATCCACATAACCTGGTCCTCTCCATAGCCAAGTTACTCACCTTTCTTGGCAGAAGGAAGGGGATGGGGTTGACAGAGGGGGAACTGGGTTCTTAAAGAAGGAATAGAAAGAAAGGTGGTAATCAGTTACTGACATTTTAAAACCAGGCAAATGGATTTGAAAGTCTACATTTCTTTTGTTTTTATTTTACATATCAGCCTGATATAGAATTTTTCCCATGGTATAAATAAGAGGGCCTTAAAACTAGAGACAGAAAAGGAAGTACATAAAATAGAAGTAAAAGAGAAGCCCACCCCTTATAATCCAAGGCTATTGAAGACAGAAGGTGGGTTAGAAGCAGAGAAAAGAAAGAGGTGAAGGGGTAGACAATCAGACTGTGCACTGTTCTTCTCCCTGGGATGAAACCCTGGCAAGACGAAGAAAACAATTAGGACAGAGGGGTCCCAGCCCACTCCCTATTTGGAATCCTAAGAGGAGGTCACTTGGTGGGCCAGTCACCCCAATGTGTCCATAAGAACTTGGGGACTGGCCACATCAAAGTAAAGCTCGAGGTCCAGCATGGTCAGAAAAGGATGACCAAAGCTCAACTCTCCCAGGCTTCCCTCTCTTTCCATAGGATATATTGGAAGCCAGCAACTCCCACTGGGCCCTGGGCTGGAGAAGTAGAGGTAACTGAGTCTGAGAGCCAGGTTTCTAACCCTGAGATCTACTGTAGTGAGAGGTGACTCAGCAAAGAATGATGGGCTTTACCCCACACCCCATCCCACCCCAACCAGTAGCCAATGGAGGATATGCAGAGGTGCAGTGGAGATTTTAGAGGTGGGATTGGCAGCCAAGAAGTACCACAGCCTCTGCCAGCCTAGAGAGACCAGACTGCAAGTAACACCAGCTTTGACTTTAGACACAAATGTCAGCAGGGCAAGCATCCCTGTAGTGGACAAGGAACATCCTGGAAATAACAGACTAGTATCATGGAAAGCAGGGAGGTCAGAAGATATCACATAAACCCAAAGAACCCTTTTCTTCCTGCTGCCAAGAGGACACAGTGAGCCACACCCTGTCTCATTCACCTCTGACCGTAAACTCCAACCAACTTAATCAACCAGTGTTATGGAAGTCAGCTGGGCAACTCACAGAATTAAAGGAGCTGCAGCAGGAGCCTGGGATGGAGGGGGAGGGGGGGAAATAACTCCAGCTGGTGGGAACTGAAGAGAGAAAGGCCCTCAAGAAACGAGGGATACTCTTACTAGACACAGAAGGAAGGGAAGCTAATCGGGCAACACAGCAGATGTTCATGGCTTTCCTGTTAGTAAACGGGAGGCCTGGTCCAGAAAGCAATCATTCATTCATTCAACAAATATGTATTGAGCTGAGTGGAGGAACAGGACTACAAAACTGAATCAGCCGTGGCCCCTGACCTCCAGAGTTTACAGTCTGGTGGGAACGGCCAGTGGGAAGAGCTCTATCACCTGCCTGGAGGGTGGAGCATCCTCATAATGGGAGGAAAGAGCAGTGAATTCTCATTGGAGGTGTCAGGAAAGCCTGGCGTCTGAGCTGTGCCTAGGAAGCAGAGTAGTGAAAGAGGAAAGGAGGATAGTGAAAAGGCAGGAAACCTGAAGAGAATCAGACAAGTTGGAAAGCACATGCACCGTTAGGGAAATGCCAGTAGGCAGGCATGGCTGCCACGCAGAAGGCTTGATGAAATGTTGAAGAAGCGGGAAAGAAAGGCCAGAAAGAGAGCATTGTAAATGCAAGGTAAGAGAGCGTGGCTTCGCCCCGCGGGCAACGGGGAGCTACTTCACCTTTTAAGATGAGATCTGTGTTTTGGAATGTTCGCTCTGGCAGCGGTGTGGGGAGCGGGTTTGGGAAGGACGAGATGGAAGCCTCTAGTCCGTGGATCAAAGGACAAAGGATGAAGAGGGCAGTGGACTGTCAGAGCTGCTGGAGGAGTTTTCCCCAGAAAAGGGTGTTGGCAAGGGTTCTTAGCTCTCCGCAGCACCCTGTCAAAGGCCAACTCATCAGCAGACACCCAGGATCTCTCTACTTTTGCCTTTTCATGGGTCGCAGCCCTGTCATTACACCCTGGCTCTTCCTCACCAGTCTGTCCTCCTCCTGCTGGCTCACACCAATGTGCAGACACACGGGGATCTCTCTTCTCTGAAAATATTCTTTTTTTCAGTTAATTTTTTTAAATTCCAGTTTAGCATACAGTATTATACTAGTTTCTAATGTACCATATAGTAATTTTATATGTACTATATACTGATTCAACAATCATAAAAATACCCTTGATGCTATAGTCTACTGCCCAGTCTTTCTGTTCTGCCTCCTTAGCAGTGGCTTCTGTCCTCAGGTTTTTTTCCTGGTTGTGATATGGCCACTGCAGTCCCCATCATCTTGTCTGCCATCCAAGCAGAAGATGGGAGAGAGCTCAGTCAGTCCCTTTATAAGAGCTTTTATATACGTAAAACTTCGTGCCCCTTGTCCGTAACTAAATGTTTGTTGAGTTATGGGTCAAAACAAAAAGGTAAACATACAACATTTACATTTAATTTCTCCCAAAAACCTTGTAATTTAGTATCTTTATCCCCATTTTATAGATGAGCAAACTGAGGATCAGACAGTTTTAGGCTGCTTCCACATCTCTCCAGGCCATCAGTCACCCCAATGGGTCATTTTTGTGCTTTATAGTTGACCAGAAAGTCAAGAAAACAACACTTGTTGCTTAATAGGAGGCAAAGAATTGAAAAGTCATCCAAGATTTCATTATCTTCCCCCAGCTAATTGGGACTCATTAAAAAACCTGATTCTGAAGGCAGGAAGAAATCATTTTAATTAGCAATGAGCTAGACTTTTCCTCCTCAGCAACAAGTCCAGAATCTCAATTTATGCTGAAGGAGGCTTTAATTACCAAGAAAAGTGGCTGTTTCTGTGAAGGATAGAGAAAATACGGAAGTTGGTCCCCGTCCTTTGCGACTTCTAAAGGCATTCTACATCTCTCAAAGATTGCAGTTGTCTGTGGTAGCCAGTTTAACCACAAATATTTCCCATTAGATGGTTACATTTTTATCCACCTCATTCATATTGATCTGTGTAAGGTCAGGAAGGGCAAAGCTAGGCTAGAAAGTAACAATTAAATGCCTCCCTTTACTTCCTCTTACACTTGCTACCAATTTTATATCATTTTGGGCACTTCAATTAGTGTGTTAACAACTCTAAGAAGACTTACTGTTAAGAAACGTTTTTAAATTCTATTTAATCCAGATTTCCCAAACTTACTTCAGCATGGAACTCCTTGCTCACAGTATGTGTAGTAGATGGTCTCCAAAGTTGGCCACCAATACTTCCTCCATTCCTGTATGCACATGCTGTGCCCCTCCATCGATAGATAGTCTATCTCCTCTCCCCTTGAATGTAAGCTGGCCTTGTCATTTACCTTGTTGAATGGAATGTGGTAAGAGTAATGCTGTGTCAAATCTGGGTCTAGCCCTTAAGAGACATGACAGATTCTTCTGCTCTCTGGGAAACTGTTACCCTGAAAAAGCCCATCTACATGACTAGAGAGAGAAGTCTAGCTAGGAGTCCATTTGGGAAATGATTTTCCTAGCATGACCTAGCTACCTGGGCCAGATCCAGCTCTCCTGATTCCCTGTCCAGTGCTCTGTGTTTGATACCACTGATCTGCCTGTCAGAGAGCTTGTTGTTGATCTCACGGATGGTTTAATTCAACACATTGGGATTTTTTTTATTTTAAATATGAAATTTATTGTCAAATTGGTTTCATACAACACCCAGTGCTTATCCCAGCAGGTGCCCTCCTCAATGCCCATCACCCACTTTCCTCTCCCTCCCACCCCCCCCATCAACCCTCAGTTTATTCTCAGTTTTTAAGACTCTCTTATGGTTTGCCTCCCTCCCTCTCTAACTTTTTTTTTTCCTTCCCCTCCCCAATGGTCTTCTGTTAAGTTTCTCAGGATCCACATAAGAGTGAAAATGTATGGTATCTGTCTTTCTCTGTATGGCTTATTTCACTTAGCATAACACTTTCCAGTTCCATCCATGTTGCTACAAAAGGCCAGATTTCATTCTTTCCCATTGCCATGTAGTATTCCATTGTGTATTTAAACCACACTTTCTTTATCCATTCATCAGTTGATGGACATTTAGGCTCTTTCCATAATTTGGCTATTGTTGAAAGTGCTGCTATAAACATTGGGGTACAAGTGCCCCTATGCATCAGCACTCCTGTATCCCCTAGCAGTGCTACTGCTGGGTCATAGGGTAGATCTATTTTTAATTTTTTGAGGAACCTCCACACTGTTTTCCAGAGTGGCTGCACCTATTTGCATTCCCACCAACAGTGCAAGAGGGTTCCCCTTTCTCCACATCCTCGCCAGCATCTGTAGTCTCCTGATTTGTTCATTTTAGCCACTCTGGCATGAGGTGATATCTGAGTGTGGTTTTGATTTGTATTTCCCTGATGAGGAGTGACGTTGAGCATCTTTTCATGTGCCTGTTGGCCATCTGGATGTCTTCTTTAGAGAAGTGTCTATTCATGTTAACACATTGGGATTTTAAGTCATTAGAGACTCTTAGAAACTTGAGTCTAGTTCATTCTAGACTCATTATTGCAGTTTGATTTACTTTCCTAACTTTTCCCACTAAGAAGTCTCCACTTATTCTTGTGGTTTACATAGAAGCCCTCTTCCCCTCCTGATAACATCTAAATAGTAGTAAAGAACTCAAGTTCTGTATCATTCACTCAGAATTCAATTCACTCCACTTATTGTCCACTAGACAACTTACTGGCTTACAAAAGTTCATTCAGCCCTCTGAGTCTCAACTTCTTCATCAACAAATGAGGATATAAAAATGCCTGCCAATTATTTAATTATTAGTACTTTTTATTTTGTTCCACTGCTATTGTTTTATTACTACTGATTTTTTTTCCATTTTTTGTGAACCAGAGTCAAACTACCAATCAGAACTTGAGATAGATAATCAGTGTTACCCCTGTGAGCTAAAATAATTTTTGCCAAAAGATAAGAAGATTGATGTCTTGGTTCACCTGAGTGGACTTTGGCAGGTAAATAGTTACTGTTTGCTGGGTTTGGGAAGATACTAGAAAGAATTTGGTCTATCGTTATTTACAGTGACCCCTAAAGAAGCACTGGCCAAGAGAACACCCTTTCCAGCTTTGATGTTCTAAAATTATATAGACATCCTCCTTCCCCCCAAAATTCCCTGTCAAAGGTGCCACAACTTCCAAAAGGCTCACATCCCTCCATGGGCTGCACAGGACTCCCCCCAGTGAGGTAACCCCATATGCATGGATGGTGGAAGGACAGCCTGCAGATCTATGGCCCAGTTTTCAGGTATAAATTCATGTGATCAGTCTGCCATTTGGATCCATTGCTCCTTGTACCAGAGTTGATCTTTAAGGATAAGTAAGTACTATCCAAGTAAAGGGGATTTGGAGGACAGTATCTCAAGGATAAGGGGTGAGTAACAGCCTGGTTGCTAAGTGTCCAGTAAGAGGGCAGGTTAAAAAATCCATTAACAACCACAGCCTCTTAAAATAACCTTTTTAAATGAAAGTTGCCCCATCAATATCCCTATACCTACATTTTTTTCAGGAAGTAAGAAGATCCCCCCCCCCTTTGGGACTCAAATGCCAGAGTGAAGTACTCTCTGATATTTGTGATTTGGCATTTGTTTTCAAGGTCTTTTGCATTTCTTGTTTGAGAGATATTTTTCTGACTAAACTTGATAGTCTTTTTTCTGCAATTTCAAAATAACCTGTTAGCCTCCACAGGCTTGGTTATTAACTTTCCATTACTATCACTCTAAAGCTATCCATCAATAGCTTCAATCCACTGTGCTTAAATCTCTATGAAAACTCCCACCTCCCTGATTTTGCCCATACTGCGCCCCCCAGTATTTGATTTCTTTTCTAACCCTCCTCAATCTTCATTTGTACAAGTCCCACATATCTGTATCCTTTTTTCTTCCATGTTGACTCTGAACACTCTTAAAGCACATTATTCTTCTTTTTATGTTTGTTTATTTATTTTTGAGAGAGCATGTACATGACTGGACGAGGGGCAGAGAGAGAGAGAGAATCCCAAGCAGGCTCTGTGCTGTCAGCTCAGAGCCCTACACTAGGCTCCATCTCACCAATTGTGAGATCATGACCCAAACTGAAATCAAGAGTCGGATGCCTAACCAGCTAAGCCACCCAGGCGCCCCACTCTTAAATCACTTTAAAATATTCTCCCTTGTATTGCTATCCTGGTGAAGACCACCAACTCTGGAATTAGCCTTGGTTTGTATTTCAGTTCTAGAATCTATTACACATGTAACCTAGGGCAAGTTACTTAATCTCTCTAGACTTTAGGTTCCTCATTTCTGAAATATAGGTAATAGCACCCGATTCACAGAGACTGTGGTATGGATTAAATAAGAAAGTGATCAGAAGTGAATTAGTCAGGGTCCCAGCAGTAACCAGACCACACAAGCATAGTAAGATAATTCTGGGAGATGAGGGCAGAGCGGGGAGCAGTATGTTGGTGCCAGCTCATAAGATGAGATAGTTAGATTTTCAGGAATTTTTTGCAAGCCAGTTGTTAAATATGGCCATTATTTTAAAAATTGTATAAATTCAAATAAATTACATTTAGAACAAAGGTAATAAATACTTAAAATCCATTACTCCCTAATTATTACATTTTACTATCATAAATGTCCTTGTGGATATTTAACATCTATTGTGTCTGTGTGGTAGGAATATTATACAATGTATGCTACAGTGGATCTTTTCCCAAATTCATGCCCAATGACATGCCATTGGCACTCTGAAATCAGCCATGGTGGGAATATTCACATCAGAGAAAGTGGCAAATTCTATACAAATCAGGACTTTCTCCTCCCACCTCCCCTGCTCCCAGAGACCTGGCTGTTAAAATATTTATCATCAGGAGCATGTATAGGGAAATCACAAGAGATCTTACACTACCTGTTGGCTTTTATCACCTCTAAATTCAAAAAGACAACAAGAAGAAGCAGTTACCCAGATTCTAGGAAAGAGTAAGTTGTGAAGAGAGGTGTACTACAACAGGTACTATAACCTCTTTGGTCAAGGAACACCACCAAACAGAAGTGACATGGGAAGAAGAGAGCCAGAGGCATAAATCCCTGACCTCCCTCTCCTCCTCCCTTTACTGCTTCATTCTCCCACCTCCTTCCAATGAGGGCTAACCAGATCTCAGAGGGCAAAGGGGCCCAAACAGGCCAGTATCCTGGAACAGAGAGTGGGGTACAGGAGTGACTCGGTCAAATGGAAGGACAAATGGGGAATATCCTACCTGGTAAAACAGTGCTGTATCTGGTACATAACAGAGGCTCAGTGAACATTCTCTATTATTGTTAGTTCAACTCAACAAAAATGTATTAAGTGTTATGCTGAACATCCTTCCCTCAAGAAGTCCACAGCCCAGTGAAGAGCTATATAAATAAATTATATATCAGTGTACAGTGTACTATTATTAATGAAGATAGTCTTTCTCTCCCATTAGATGACAAGCCCCAACAGAGCAGAAACTATGATCAACAATCAATAAATATCTGTTGAATAGATGTACTCTCACTTCTCCTCAGTGCCCAGTACTGTTTATTATGGAATCTTTTAAAGGAAGCAGGTAGGAAGGCAGCTAATAATTTCTGAGTGCCTCTATGTACCAAGGACTTTCCATATATTATCTTATTTCATCACCAAAATAAAAGAGTGTAAAACAGCATGTTAAAATTGAAGTTGATAGTGAAGAGCCAAGATGATAAATATCAGATACAAAATAGTGCTAGCCCCACCACGAGGAGGAAGTTTTCAAATTGATGGCCAAGTAATAGTTAGACAACCTGCACATATCAAATACCAGGTTGTTGAAAGAGAGACAAGATTTTGAGTACTGATTTTGTGAAGATGATTTTGTATTCAATGGAGTGCTGGGAGCCCCCTCTGTGGGGACAGAGAGGGAGTGTTCTTGCTCTCTCAACTCAAGCTTAATGCGGAGCACTTCAGTATGACTACATCCAGATCCTAAGCTTTGTCTCCTGGAGTTTGGAGGCATAGGAATTTGGCATCAGAGTCCAATCCAGGGAATCTAGCAGCCAAGAGAAATGGCTGACCAATTCCTTTGGTAACACGCCTGGCAAAGTTGCAGCTTCTGAGATCAGGTTGAATTCCCTGAGATTTTTGATGATGGGCATTCCTAAGTACAGACGTCAACATACAGAAGATGCCATTGTGGAGGCATTCTAAATTCTGTCAAAGAGAACCTCCTAGTGGGTACGAGGGGACCCAGCAGGTAGTCTGTTGGAGCACCACTAAAGAACAGGAAACTAGGAGTGCAGGGTCTGAGAAACAGAGTTGCAGATGAGAGAAGTCAGCAGGAGGGCCTCCAAAGATACACAAATGGCCCACAGGAGAAAGAATCAGTAATTGCACACCTGTAACTCAGAGATGCCAAAGAAACAGCGGTAGCACCCACCATGTTCCCTTTCCCCTTGATCCCCTCTCCTGCTGCATCTGATCCAGGAAGGGACTGAAAGAGATGCCAGAGGAAACCGGAAATGGTGAATACAAACAGAAAGCAGGCCAGGCAGCTACATCACCCCCAGACTGAGTTGCAAGTAGGGGAGAAGATTTAACTTAAGTTCATAGAATGGATTATTATGTAAGACTGTAAACATTCTTAATTACCAAATAGAGATTGTATTTTTTGGCTTAATATGACCTTCGGACTTTCTATCACCTAAACGTAAGCATAGCATTTATGAAACCTGACCAATTTCATCCAGTGGAAAGCTAAAAGTATCATCTATTGAATAAATTTTAAAGGAACTATGGAAAACAAAATTAAGTTGTATCTGATTATATGCCACATTTGCTTGATTTAAGGATTATAAGAGGTATAAGTATCCCCATTTTATAAATGAGCAAATGAAAATTCATACAAGAGCCCAAATCGGACAACCCATAAGTGGTCAGACCAGAATTCAAAACAATTCTGACCCTAGTGTCACTGTTCCTTGTTTCTACATTAATTCTGCCTGTGATCCTGGAATGTTACAGCTGGAAGCGATGATTATTTTAGCTTATGAAACCTTACTTTCTCATGTTAAACAGCAAAAAATTTATATATATTGGCGCTTATTATATAACTGGCATAGTACTAAACATTTCATATGTATAATCTCCTTACAACACCTCCCATGAAATACAGATCTCTGATATGCAAATGAGGAAACCGAGATCCAGAACAGTTAAGTATTCTCAAGTTCATACAGCTAATAAATAGCAGAACCAAGATTTGAACCCTGGTTATCTGACTCCACACCCACTATGTACTAGCCACTAAGCACTAAGACTCAGAGAAATTAAATCTTTTTAAGATTATACCAGAAATGAGCCAAATGTAAACTGGTTCTTCTGATTCTTAAGCCATTACCCTTTCACTGCAAAACCTACAAGACAGAAGAAGAAGGAGATTATAAACACTTATTAATGTATGCTGATGCAAGATGTGATAGTTACCAAGAGAAAATTTTCTCTCATGGATATTTGAACGATGGAACAAAACAATTAGCAAGATGACACAATGAGATGGGAATTTAGCCCTAACTTTTTAAGTACGTGAATCTGCCAAACTTGTGTATGTACCTTATACTGACAATTTTATTACCTTTCTCCCGGGGCCCCCAAAAGTATCAACATAGCCAGCCCCAAACCTCACTTGCTTTTGGACTCTACTTGTCTGACTGGTAATGGACTTCCTTTCACTCCTTATTTACTTCTGTTGTATTTATAAAATTTCATGGTTCACTTGTAGCAAAATGTTGTGAAGAAGCACAGTCCATGCTACCAAACGTGATTTCAAAAAAACTCAAGTCTATTACTTGTATATCTCAAACACCATGAAAGGACCACAAAGTCAGAACCTTTCTTAAATCCCCTTTCATCTCTCCTAGCCTCTGCCTCCCATCTGGCAACTGGTCCCTTCTATATCTTGCAACACTTCCTTTGAATTCCAGCCAGCCTCCTTGCCACATACTTCCTATGAACCTCTCTTCCCTTTTCCTCCAGGTTCTCCATTAAAAAAGGCCAACAACTGGTAAGGCAAGTAGAACCTGCTCAGTGGGAAGGGTACCAGTTGGGAGCTTTCATACTTTGATAGATGCATCTCATCTATCAGTGGAGTCACCAGAACGCTTACCTAGTTTGGCCAATAGATGAAACCAGCAGGTGTTTTGAATAGCAGCTCTTAGCAGATGCTGTTGAACAGGAATGCTTACGTTTCTCTTGGAGTTGCCTATTGAAAGACTAGGGATTCATGTTGAACATCAGAGGAGACTCAGTCTCCACTTTGCTCCTCTGGCTGCAATCCAGGAGGGTGGACAGAGGGCTGTGGGTGGAGGGGGAGCAAGGAGGCTGAAGTCTGGTCAGGTTGCCAGGAGAGCCAAACAGGATTACTACTTTGGTGGCAATTTACACCTATTATGTGTGTCTGCTTTGTTAAACCTGTAAGTCTCCCTCCCCGCCACCTTCCGACAAAGAGGTTGGAATTTTATTTCTGATACCATAATGGGGGAGGACTAACAGGTCCAGTCAGGGAAGGGAGAATAAATCTTTTGAACCGGTGACCCTCCAAATGGTGGATACAAAATTGCATATACAGCCACTTAAAATGGTGTTTTTGAACAGCATTGAACAACCTTGGGAAATGCTCACAACAAAATAAGTAGGATACAAATTGTGTAGCTTGTTACAAGCATAATCCTGATTGTTTGGAGAGAAAGAGCATGTACCTGGAAAAAAAATTAGCTACATTTATCTCTGGAGCTAGATGATTTTTTCCTTTTATTTGTTCTTCTTTGCATATCCTAATATGTTATCATTTTAAGTAAAGGTTTTAGAAATTAAGAAAAATAAGTAGGGGGCCTGTGTGGCTCACTCAGTTAAGCGTCTGACTTCGGCTCAGGTCATGATCTCACGGTTCATGAGTTGGAGCCTGCCTGGGGCTCTGTGCTGACAGCTCAGAGCCTGGAGCCTGCTTCGGACTCTGTGTCTTCCTCTCTTTCTACCCCTCCCCCCACTCACACTCTGTCTCTCTCAAAAATAAATAAACATTTTTTGGGGAATGCAAGCTAGTGCAGCCACTCTGGAAAACAGTATGAAGGTTCCTCAAAAAACTAAAAATAGAACTACCCTACGACCCAGCAATTGCACTTCTAGGCATTTATCCACGGGATACAGGTGTGCTGTTTTGAAGGGACACATGCACCCCCATGTTTATAGCAGCACTATCAACAATAGCCAAAGTATGGAAAGAGCCCAAATGTCCATCGATGGATGAATGGATAAAGAAGATGTGGTATATATATATACAAGGGAGTATTACTCGGCAATCAAAAAGAATGAAATCTTGCCATTTGCAACTATATGGATGGAACTGGAGGGTATTATGCTAAGTGAAATTAGTCAGCCAGAGATAGACAAAAATCATGACTTCCCTTATATGAGGAATTTAAGAGACAAAACAGATGAACATAAGGGAATGGAAACAAAAATAATATAAAAACAGGGAGGGGGACAAAACAGAAGAGATGCATAAATATGGAGAACAAACTGAGGGTTACTGGAGGGGTTGTGGGAGGGGGGGATGGGCTAAATGGGTAAGGGGCACTAAGGAATCTACTCCTGAAATCATTGTTGCACTATATGCTACTAATTTGGATGTAAATTTTAAAAAATAAAAAATAAAATTAAAAAATAAATATATAAATATATAAATAAATAAATAAACATTTTTTTAAATTAGAAAAAGAAGTAAAACATAATCCAGACAGTGAGTATGTCTCCAGTGGCCCACAGGTGCTCAAGGACCTCACCATTCAGACTCACCTATGCCCTCAAATGCTCCCCAGTCTCCTGGAACTGCTCCATGGGGTCCTCACCGGCTCACCCCATCAGCCCTTCCTCCTTTCTGACCAGCACTGGTTTCCATGGTCCTAACTCTACCAAGGCCTTGTACTCCAGGGAAGATGTAGACTTTGGGGGTATTTATAGTAGGCAGCAGCTATGCAGAGGGCAAGGCAGGTAGGGGGAAGAAGCAAGTGACTGGGCTCATTTTATGTAGCAAATGACAACAAGATGCTCATGGTCACATCTGCCTCTGGAAGGAGGTAGAGCACAGCATCTGGAGAAGCCTCCTCTGACACACAATCAAGGGCATCTCTACACAAAGCTAAATCTGGCTGCTGTATCTCCATGGAAACAAATGCAGTCTTTATCTTAAAGCTTCTTTTTAATGAAGCACAATTTGTGGGCAACATGATCATCTTCAGTATGCCTATAAACGTTTCCAGAAAACATGGCTGCTGGCCAGAAGAACGTGGGGACTCGAGTCTTGGAGGTTGAGGGCCTGATTTTGTCAGCTCACCAGATAGCCCCGTCTCTCCTATGTGAACTCAAACAAATAAGCTCATAAGAGACTGATAGGTGATGAGAAAGCCAACTCATTAATTGAAAATTAAAATAACATTAAATATAGAGTTATGGCCATATGACCTAGCAATTCCACTTCTGGGTATATACCCACACTAAAATATGTACATGAATGTTTATAGCAGCATTATTCATAATAATCTAAAAGGAAAAACAAATCAGCTGATGAATGGATAAATAAAGGTGATCTGTCCATATAGTGGAATATTACTGGATGATAAAAAGGAATGAAGTGCTGATAAATGCTACAATATGGATGGACCTTGAAAAAATTATGCTAAGTGAAGGAAGCCAGACACAAAAGGTCACATATTGTAGGATTCCATTTATGTGAAATGTCCAGAACAGGCAGATTCACAGAGACAGAAGGTAGATTCATGGTTGTCAGGAGTGGGGAGGAGGGAGAAATAGGGAGTGACTGGTAGCAGGTGCAGGCTTGCTTTGTGGGTCAGTAGAAATGTGGAATTGGATGGTGGTGATAAAAATCCTGGCTGCTTAGAGGACAAGATCATCACAGTAGCTCACCCTCCAGACCCCTGGATGTGAATTGAATCATAGCCAGAATATTTGATAAGCATGGATTTTGAGCAAGAAGGTATTTTGCTTAAAAACTGTAGTAATTGATCCGATCCCTGGGCGTGGCCCTGCTCACTGCTCGGATAGAACTACTTGGCTGGTACACAGGTCCCATGGCTGGCCCCCAGCCACCCGAATGGATACAAGCTTGAACCAAAGGATCAATTCTAGACCATTCCTGCTTCCGTTTGGTGATGTTTCTATTACATTTCAGCCTGACCCAGGATTGTTCAGGCCTTGAGCATGACAGAACCTGCCATTCTTGTCTGTATCCAGACAGGGATGGGATGGGCAGAACAAACAGAAAGGAGGTGTTAAAATATGACAATTCTTACAACCATCCAGCTGGAAACTGACAGCTAGTCTGAGGTCTAATACCCCCATTCCATATAGACAACCTTCTATGGACACTTGGGGCCCATCTAGAACCATTCCAAATTCTTAGAATCTTGTTATGAACAGCTGAAACTTCTGAGTGAGCATCTGGCTGAGTTTGGGGCAGCCTCCTGGAAGGTAGAGTGGAGAAACAGCCATCACATTGCCTGGTACACTCACTGCACAATTAACCCCAATGAGCCGTTTGTTGACCTTGGGCTAGTGGATAAAGAATGACAGATCGAGAAGGATCCACTGGGATGGCTATGAAGGCAGTTTTCTCTTCTGAATAATGGATCTGTCCTATCAACACAACTGTGCTTTGAAAGCAAAAGTCTCTGACCCAACTAGAAGCATCAATAGCATGAAGAAGCTAAGGCAAAGCCAGACATGTGGTGCTCTCCATTGGATACCCTTTCTCACTTGGTGAAACCCATCTTCCCAGCTTTCATGCCTTCTTTTCTAAACTTTAACACTTACAGAAACAGCAGCTGTTGATTTAGATGCCTCTCTTGCAAAAGGCTGTCATGTTAATTTGGTCTGTATTATCTCCGCTCAATTCACGTTCCCCACCCTCTAGCTGCACACCCATGGAGCTACATCCCTCCGCCCTCTTGACTTCTTCTTGGCCTCTTTCAACAAAGGATTTCTACAGAAATGACTACATCTACATGGCCTTTGAGGGATTTCCTTTATTTCTTATGAATTAAGGAAATAGATTTCTTAAACTATAAAATACATTTTTTATCCTTCCCTTTTAAATAATAATGAAAACTTCCCAAGAAACTTAACATTGCCACCAGAGTCAATCACAAGTAGAGGTAAAGAAATGTTTTAATGTGTCCTTGTTTCTGCTACCCACTTCTTTGCCTCTGTTCCCATTTCTCTTAACTGGTGGCAAGTTAGGAAACTTAATTTTGTCCTAAAAAAGCTAAACAGCCACATTGGAGTATCTGGGGTGTCACTTTAGGCCAGATACAGAGAATTAAAACACCACATATATTTTATAATTGAACCCCAGTCAGCATTATTTTTCTACAATCCCTTCTCAATTTAGTCCCAGCTTGCATCACCATAACAACTTATATCCCATAATAAACAGAAAAATCATTAGATGAATGACAGCAGGAGAGGCTAGCTTACTATTTGTTTTTTGGGATTTTTTTTTCTGGGTGGGAGGAGTGGGGATATCAGTAAAATATACTATCTCATTTCATGACATACATGCTAACTCATTTAGGCTCAGAAATTTCAGAGCTATTTAACCCCTCCCAACTTCAGTCACTGACATGACCCTTGATATGTGTGCCTCTTCCAATCATCCAGATCATAGAAGGGGTAAAGTTTTCTTGTTTTATTTTTATTTTATTTTATTTTATTTTATTTTATTTTATTTTATTTTATTTTATTTCATTTTAGAAAGAGAGCAAGTAGGGAAGAGGGGTAGTGGGAGAGAGAGACTGTTAGGTGGGCTCCACGGTCAGCATGGGGATCTATTCCACGAACCTGAGATCATGACCTGAGCCAAAATCAAAAGTCAGACCCTCAACTGATTGAGCCACCCAGGAACTCCAAGTTTTCTTGTTTTAATCAGCACAGCCTTGGATAGGACAACCTGCAAAACAAAAGAGCCACAATGAGAGACAAAAGAGAGTTTGTTTGGAATCAAAGAATTGCAATTCAGGGATCACAGATTGGGGTAAATATCCAAATAATACTCTTTCTCCCTCTGCCCCTCCCCTGCTCACATACTTGTTGTCTTTCTCTTTCTCTCTCTCAAAATAAATAAATTTAAAAAAAATAAAGTTCCTGCTTATAGGGTGAAAACAAGGTTTTTATGAGGAAAATAAAGGGGGCAATTACATGAGTTGAGAGAAATTAATAGTTTTTCTATGGGTGTTAATAAATTTTCTCTGGGTGTTAACAAGCTAAGCAACCCTAGGTAGCTAACAGCTGATTTTATCTTCAGAAAATCTGTAACTATCAGTCTTGTGATTAAAATGTATTTGCCTCCTGGCTTCTCAAATTTCTGTTTAGAACAGTCACTATTTTCGGGCGCCTGGGTGACTCAGTCAGTTAAAAATCTGACTTTGGCTCAGGTCATTATCTCATGGTTCATGGGTTCGAGCTCTACATCAGGCTCTGTGCTGATAGCTCAGAGCCTGGAGCAGGCTTCAGATTCTGTCTCTACATCTCTCGCTCTCTGCCCCTCCCCCACTTGTGCTCTGTCTCTCTCAAAAATAAATAAACATTAAAAAAAATTTTTTTACAACAGTCACTGTTTTGCACAGTGCAAAAATTTCAACCCAGTTTAAACGAAGGTAAGTAGGATGGTTTCTCTACTGTGGCCACTCAGACTCCATTTTAAAATGGCTCTAGTCATGTCAGGTTTTCACATGTGTTCTGACACCAGTCTGAACATTTTTCTATGTTCTACTCCACTGAATTCTAATGATATGTTTACTTAATTACCTCTCCTCCTAGACTGAAATAGCCAGGAGAGCGGGAGCCATATCTTCTTTTTCACTTGAGTTTCTATGCCTAGAATAGAGAAGGTGCTCAATAAATAACTATTGCCTGGAATAGAGGCATTATTGGATTTAAAAATCATGGGTTCCAAGAAGATCAGCAGTAACTTAAAAATAACTGAACTGGCCACTTGTTTATGGAAATTAGGCATAAATTACCAGTGCATTGACTAGCTACCTGGCCCAAGCCATTCAAGGTCATAGTGGAACAACCATAGTCATTTTCCCCTAAACTTCGTTATTATAAAAAAGTTTCATACATGAAGAAAAGTTACCCAAACAGTAGTATAATGAACATCTTTACACATACAAGCTAAGTAACAAAATGTTGACCGTCGTTAATGTCTAGCCATATTTGGCTTATATCTATAAAATTCTAGATGTTTTTTAAAATAGCTATCATGTTTCATAAAAAGAAAGTCTTCATAGAACATCTAAAGCAAAGCTATTAAAAGATCATTCTATTGGGGCACCTGGGTGGCTCAGTGGGTTGAGCATCTGACTCTTAATTTCGGCTCAAGTAATGATCTCAGGATTGGTGAGTTTCAGCCAGCATCTGGCTCTGTGTTGACTGCCGGGAGCCTGCTTGGGATTTTTTCTCCCTCTCTCTCTGCCCCTCCCCCACCCTCTCTCTGTTTCTCTCTTTCTCTCTCCCTCAAAATAAATTAAGAAACATTAAAAATCTTTCTTTAAAAGATCATTCTATTGCCTACGAAATGAAATCCAGATCCCTGACACAGGTTTTCAAGGCCTTTTGTGATCTGCATCTTATTAACTTTCCTTTTTGGATTTATCTGTTCCTGCCCTTTCACTGTATACTCTTCTCTAGCCAAGCTGAACTGCTTTAAATTCTAGAAACCACATCCAGTTTTCTCCTTCCTCTAGATCTTTGTACATGGTGTTCACTTTACTTGGTACATTTTACCTCCACCTGCCCTCATCTAGATTATTTGTACTTTGCATTTGAATGTAAGTATCTTCCCCTTCTGCCAGGTATTCCTGACAAGTCCAGTGCTTAGAAGCTTCCACCATTGTTCCCCTGGTCCTCCTATCAGAGTTCTTAAATCGTGGTGTGCCATAATTAAAAAAAAAAAAAATGTGGTTTCTGCCACCCTTTCCTGGCATGCAGTTCTTAAAACCCTTGGAATCTCCAAATTGATAAGTACCAGTCTGTATGCTAATGAGGCTGGGGTCTAGGGGCTCCAGAATAAGGCTTGTTGCTAGGTGAATGAATCCCAGGTTTAGAGGGTTGGAGTTTTCAGCTCCATCCCTGACTTCTGGGGTGGGGAAAGGAGCTAGAGGTTGAATCAGTCACTAATGGCCAGTGATTTAATTAATCGTGTTTACATAATGAAGCCTCTGTTAAAAAAAAAAAACTAACAAAGTGTTCAGAATGCTTCTGGAATTGTAAACAGGTGGAGATGTTAGACAGGTGGTGTGCCTGGAGAGGGCATAATGGAAGCTCCTCACTCACCCCTTCCCACATACCTTGCCCTATGCATCTTTTTCATCTGGTTATTCCTGAGTTGTATGCTTTTATTAATTAAAATGAAAAACAAAAAACAAAACAAAACAAAAACCTGGTAATCTAGTAAGTAAACTGTTTGCCAAGTTGTATGAGCTATTCTAGCAAATTATCAAACCTAAGGAGGGGTTGTGGGAACCCTCAATATATAATCAGTCAATCAGAAGTACAGGTGACAAACGGGATTTGTAACTGGTATTTGAGGGGAAAGGGGGGAAGTCTTGTGAAGCTGAGTCCTTAACCTATGGGATATGAGCCTAACTGCAGCTAAGGTGGCATCAGAATTGCATTAAATTGTAGGATACCAAATCAGGGCCTACTGACAATGGGAAAATAGCTTGGTGTGGCAAATCCATACATCCGGTATCAAAGGTGTTGAAAGAAGCAGAGGAAAAACAGGAGTTTTCCATTAATTGGTGAGTAGAAGGAGCAGAGGAGTCTTTTCCTTCACCTGGCCTATGTCTTTGTCCCCTAGACCTGACTTAGATAATAAGGACTGTGTGTCATTGATCTCTGCATCTTCCGTACCTAGACATGTCTTTCTACATAGTAAGTGTTCAGTGAATATTTGTTTTAAGAATAAATTCATGAAGAAGTGCTAGACTAGATATTGAACTCGAGCAACCTTAGGTCGTTGGCAAAACTTTCCCTCTTTTGGCCTTAGTTTCCCCATTTGTGCTCAGTGATCTTTAATGTTCCTTCCAGACCTCAGACATCATCATTGCATAGTGTAGAAGGGAGAAGCCTCTACAGCTACCAAATGCCAAACAGTTCCTATGGCAACTGCAGGTTCCATTAGCCCAGATCTGCAGAATTTCTACCTGAATGCCTTAGACACTAGGAGATTTCAGAGGTCCTCCCTTCTGCCAGAGGCCACCCAGAGGCAGATTATATGATCTGTCTTCACCTGTTAGCTGACCCTTCCATCCAGGGTCTGCTTCTGAGGCCCCCAGAGATTTAGCAGATAGGTGCTATAGAAACAGCATGCCTGCAGGAAGCTTTTCCCCTCTCTGTGCCCACCACTGCTGAATATTCAGGTTAGTTCCTGCTGAATGCGAGACAGAGTCCTAATAAAAGCTGACTCAAAGGGGGGGAACCAGGAAATCACATTAAGTATAACATATGGCATTTGTAGAGAGCTTTCCACTTACACCAGCTCAGCTGAGTCTCATCAACCAGGGAAAGCGATTGTTGTTATCCCTATTTCACAGATGAGGAAATCGAAGCTTAGCTCAGAGAATTAAAAGGATTTCCTAAGGTCACAAAGTTAGACTGAGGAAAGAGTGATTTAAAGACAAGTCTGATTTGAAAGCCTGTGTTCTTTTGTGTTGTTATTGGTGTTCTTTTGTTTTTGGCACTGTCAGCACAGAGGCCAATAGGGGGCTTGAACCCACAAACCATAAGACCTGAGTCTAAATCAAGAACCCAATACTTAACCAACTGAGCCACCAGGTGCCCCTGTGTTCTTAACCACTGGCAGTTACTGCCTCACAGTCAAGCAGGTACCAGTGAGACCTTAGCACTATATGCTTGCAAAAAATAGGATTCCTGGAACTGACGAGATATCAGGGCCTCACCAGCAGTCCAAGCTCCCAACTATAAAAGAGACTTTAAGGCTGTTCAATGTCCAATTGACTAGATAAGGCAGAACCTTGAATATACCAGACCCTGGAAGAATGCAAGGTTACAGGATTGTGAGGACAACCACAGCTTCCCAACGCCCTAGGTGTCACCTTTACTTCATTTAATTCTCTCAAAAAAAATCTATGAGTGGCAGGTTATTGTGCCCATTTTACAGATAGAGGCAGTAAAGCTCAAAAAGTGACTTGTCCAAAGCTAAATAGCAAGGAAATCACCGAAAGAGCTTATTCTAGGGGTGCCTGGGTGGCTCGTTTGGTTAAGCATCTGACTCTTGATTTCAGTTCCTGTCATGATCTCAAGGTTGTGAGATCAAGAACAAGCCCTACATCAGGTTCCATACCTGGCATGCAGCCTGCTTAAGATTTTCTCTCTCCTTCTCTCTCTGCCCCTCCCCATGCATATGCACCATGCATGTGCAAGAAAGAAAGGAAGAAAGAAAGTGTATCCTAGATCTTCTTATTAGAATCCCAGTGTCCAAAGCACTAGAATTTTAATCATTCTGTTAGAAGGTGGAGAAGAGTCAGTAAAGTATCCTCCAAACTGAGAAGTCACTTTAAGACTGAAAAATGAAGCAAATGACTCCATACCAGGAGTCATTTTATTCAGGGTTACTTACTGACATTAGGGGATGGAGCAGGTGACATCCAGGTGCTATGCAGCTATTCTCCACAAAGCCCAGACCTTAATCTACAGCTTTTATAGAGCGAGGGATATTGTAGTGAGGTTAAACAGTAGTCACGTAAAGTGGTGCCGTCTGTGTGCCAAAGGGAACACCAGAACAAGCCTTCCTGCATTCCCATCAGGGCATAACCTCCAAGGGGCTTGGAACATGTAGCCCTGACGGAGGTCTTTACACAGACCTGGACAAGATAGAGGGCCAAAGATGCAGCCAGTGCTGGCAATGCTCCTATACATCCCTAATCACAGAAGGCATCATCAGCCTAGAGGATAATGATAACGGCCACCATTTATTGAGAACTATGTGTCCCAAAGGCTAGAAAGTTAAGGGACTCATCTAATGTTAAATATTCTCTCCCATTCTCACAACAATCCCAGGGGGTAGATATGACTGTCCCACTTTACAGACTGGGAAACTGAGGATAGGTGAAGTATAATATTGTGATTTGTAATAAGAAATATTTATTTAGTCTTTATTTCTGGCACAAACCTCCTAAAGCCCTTGGAATCTCCTAAGCAATGAAAACAATAAAGATGTCTTCCATTACATTGATGAGATGAGTTTTGGGACCATGTCTAAGGATGGAGGCTGGTTGTCAGGAGGGATTAGGAAGTTGGAACTTTCAGTCCCACCATTTGACCTCTGGGGAAGGAAAAGAGGCTTGAGATTGAGTTCAGTCACCAGTGACCACTGATTTAATCAATCACATTTATGCCTTCTAAGAAAACAAAATACAGGGTTCAGAGAGCTTACACGTTGGTAAACGTGTGGAGATTTGTGGGAGAATGGTGCCCCTGAAGAGGGCATCGTTGTTCTGCACCCTTCCCCCATACATTGCCCTATGCATCTTTTCCATTTGGCTTTTGATTTGTATCCTTTAATACCTCTTGTAATAAATCAATAGTGAGTAAACACATTTCCTGGGTTCCATGAGCCACTCTAGCAAATTAATCCAACACAAAGAGGGGAATATGGAAACTTGTGATTTATAGCCAGTTGGTCAGAAGTACAGGTAACAACCTGGGTTTGTGACTGACATCTGAAGTAGAGGGTGGTTTGTGGGACTGCGCCCTTAACCTGTGGAATCTGATGTTATCTCCAGCAAATTAGTATCAGCATTGAGTGGAATTATGGAACACCCAGCAGGTGTTGAAGAAATTACTTGTTGGTGTGAGAAACGCATGTGAGCACACACACACAAATGGGTGCTCAGAACTTTCTGTGAAAGAACTTACCTAAGATCACATAGAATGTAACTGGTAGCAGGTGATTTTCAAGTCAGTCTCCTCCAGATGGAACCCAGACTTGTAAGGAACTGGCAAAAATTTACTTTCTCTCCACCTTGCTCACACTGATAGATTCCTCAGTTTAGCAAGCTCTGTCTGTATCAGTGTCTTCGCTGCATGTGACCCAAAATAATAATAGCTTAATGATTGGACATTAGTTTTCTTTCACACAAGAAAGTCCCAGAGATTGGCAGCCCAGGGATGGCATGGCAACTTCAAAATGATCAGGAACCCATGCCCCAACCAGTTCTCTCCTCTGCCATTCTTAGGATGTATTCCTCACCCTCAGAGTCCAAGGGATTGTCCGAATTCCAGCCACCGTGCTCAAATTCCAAACAATAAGATAAAGGAAGGGATGGACAATAGTGTACTGCCTTCCATTAACAAACTCTATGGAATTACTATATAACATATGCATTCACTTATCCCTGGCCAAACTTAGTCATACCTAGCTTCCACACTTATCTGCTAGGGAGGCTGGCAACCATATCATTCAACAGGGCATTCTGTTACTAAGGAGGAAGGGAAATGTGGAAACTAACAGTGCTAGTCAGACCATCCTACAAAACTCAACACTAGTTTCATCTCTTCCTTGAAGCTCTTCTGACCACTGAAGCGTAATGTGATTTCACCCTTCTCTGAACCCTTATCACACTTACCAATATGGCTTTTAGCATGCACTGTATTAGCTTCTGTATTATTTATGTGCCAGCTATCATGCTAGATAGGAAAGGTAGAAGGATGATAGCAGGATAGACATATCTGGGTCATGAAAATGGATATAGGTATGGATATGAATAATCTAGATGTAGCTATAAATGAAGATATAAATACAAACTTTCAATGGGTAGTGGAGTGGTTTAGAAAAAGCATGGACTTTGGAGTCAATTAGATCCAAGTTCAAGTCCTATTTTTACCTGTAATTTTAGTGCAAATTTGTACATTAATTAACATAAGCCTTGATTTTGTAATCTATAAAATGAAGGACATAATTACACCTACCTCATAAAATTGTGATGGTTTCATAAGATAATGCATGTAAAGGACTTAACACTATGCCAGGAGCATAGTAAGTGCTCATTAAATATTAGCCACTTTTCTTCTCTTTCATTCCTCACAATGGCCCTATGAGATTGATCATCCTTACTTATAAAAGAGGAAAATGAGGCTCAGAAAGTTAAAGATCTTGCCTAGTAACAATGCTAGTGGGGGTACTTCTGAAACATAAACTCAAATCTGATTTCAAATCCTGAGCTCTTAGTTCACGACCCCTGTCTCCTGCCTCTTTTCACCCCTGGCATGTCTAATACACAATAGGCTTTCTGGTATTGTCTGCTGTAACAAATTCAAATAAATCAGCTCTCAGTCTTTCTGTTCAAAGGCCTTCTAGGTTATTAGCTCCACTGCACATTGAAATACAGGGAAAAGTATTTTTAATTTTCAGGATAAGGATCATTTCCATCTGAAATCCATATAGGGTGGAAAATCAGATTAGAAAGATTTTATTTAGAAAGAAATTAGCTCAAGGCAGCCTTTTTGACTAGCAGAGGAGTAATGAGGAAAAGCAGATGCATCTACGTAAAACATCAAGCTGCTCTCCCTTGGAGATGAAATTTTGCATTCCAAGCCGCATACTTCATCTGCTCCAGGTACAAAACCATTTGAGTGTCTTTCTCACTACGAATCAAGATATTTTCATAAGCAATAACTCAATTTTGAGACATAATTGCCCTTGGGAAGGGAAGATTCAGCACACCCACATTCAAATTTCTAAAACTTAAGAGGTAAGCTCAGTCCGTTGTAACTGAAAACCGAAGCGGGAGGGCGCTCCTGCTGAGCTCTGATGGGCTGGGGTGCAGACTAGATTCCCTTTACAGTCCTCTAAGTGCAGTACTTCATGTGAATAGGCACAGATTCCATATCAAAACTCTGGATCTCTAGCTCCAGACACTGCTATGTAACAAGCCACTTTCCCTCTTTGCATTTCAATTGTAGCTAAATAAAATGAGAAATTTGGGCTCTCTGACCATTTAGGTCTCTTCTAGCCAAAAGCATATTTTATAAACCTGGGATTAATTCTGGGCATTTACAGAGGATTAAGTAAGGCACATTAAATGTCCCAGGTCAGTTATTAATTTGTTTTGTCTGCTGAATTTGTTTTTTCTAAGATACCATTTTTCCTTCATATTTTTTCATCTTTGAGGGAGTGATCTTACTCAAGATTCACACTCTATATAAGATAGTACATATTGTTGATGTTTTTATGAATTGTTTTTAATCTAACATCTCTATAGCATTTTACACTCTCCAGAGCAATTCCACTGTCATTATCTCTCTCAGTTTTCACCATTAGCCCCTGAGACTAGAACAATATTATGGATGCAGTGGGGGAAAGCATGAATTTGAGAATCAAGGAGCCTGAGGACAAATTCTAGCTCAACCCTTTATAAGTCAGGAATACCTTTCCAAACCTTCCAGTTTCCATATCTGCAAAACTGGGAAGATGGTAACAATAAAATGAGGTTTTTGTGTGTAAAACACCTAGCGGCCTAATAGCTGGTTTTTACCTTTATCTTGGGAGGTCACTAAAAGGCCAGAGAGTTAGGAGACTCTTCTAAGGTTAAGAGCTGCTCAGGGCAACATCAAACAAGAGGGCGGTGAGGGACTGACCAAATTTGAGATACCTACAAAAAGTGTACTTTGGTTTTCTCATATATTTGTTTGAAAGATAAGGAATGCATAAGTGAAGAGGGACTGAGGAAAGTGTCCATCTACACTGGGGAGCTCAAGAATTCTGGAACATCTGGTCAACCCAGTCATTCATCCTTGCATCCAAGGAACATTGAGGATATACTATTTACAAAAAGACCTGCCAGACCTCTGGAGGGGAAGAAAAAAATGAAAACACTTGGGGGTTAGAATGAGGCCTAAGGCACAGGTTTCTTTTCTCTATACCTTATTGAGGTAATGGAGTCCACAGGGCTGGTGGTGAGCTCTGAAAGGGTTCCTAAGTCACTGGTTAATCCAGCACTACACTGGGTACTGGAGACATCCATACTTGTCCCCTTCAAGTTGTTTGTGGTCTAGAGAAGACACAAGAATGGTCCCAGGAAAGATATGAGTACTCAGAGATGTCATGGAAGGGAAGGTGCTTCTGTGTGGGAAGATCACAAAGGCTTCTCAGAGAAGGTGATATTAGAGCTGAATCTTGAAGGTAAGTCTTCAGAGGAGTTTATCAGACTGACAAGAGGAAGAAATCATTCCAGGCAGAGGTGAGACAGAGCCTAGAGCATTTTGGAAACCACAGTTAGTTAGGGATTTATAGGGAAGTAGAAGAGATAAGACCAGAGATAGGTGGTCAGGAGGAGATCCTAAAGGCTTTGGATGAAATTGGAAAAGACTTAACCCTATAGGCAGTGAGAAGCCAGTGCAGGTAAGTGAGGAAGTAATCCATCCACTTGCTCTCTGACAGATCCTACTGACACTCAGAGATGGACCTCAGTGGGAGAGAGAGAAGATAAAAACGAATCATATGCAAACTTGTGGACATTTCTAGTCACCTGAAAGGAACAAAACTTTGGTTATTTTTCTTTAAAATTTAGAGGGAAACTAATCACTTTTCCAAAAGCTTCCTCTTTCCAGGCAGCTGTGTTTTAGTAGGCTAGACTTGAATCTAGTTTAAATATTGGCTTTCTCACTTTCTATATGTATGGAAGTGGACAGATTTCTGAAACTCCCTACCTCAATTCCATCATCTGTATAATGACAATTTTCCTAACTTGTGGAGTTATTGTGTGATTAGGATAATGTATATAAAAGAGTGCATGTTCAAAAGTTACCTTGAAGGGTGCCTGTATGGCTCAGTCAGTTGAGCAACCTATTCTTAATTTTGGCTTGGGTCATGATCTCACAGTCATGAGACTGACCCTCAAATCAGCCTCTCGGCTGGACATGGAGTCTGCTTAAGATCCTCCCTGCCCTTCCCCCACTGACTCATGCATGCTCTCACTCTTGCGCGCTCTCTCTCTCTCTCTCTCTCTCTCTCTCTCTCAAAAACAAAAGTTACCTTGATAAATGATATCTATGTTATTCTACTGTTTTCATTTTAATTTGCCAGAGTCAGCACCCCAAGTACATTTAAATATGACTTAATTTAGGGTGTTCAACATATAAAAATTCAATTTACCCAGGGTGTTCGAGAAACACATTTATTCTTTAAAAGGAATTGTGCCACCGTCTTCTTTGTAGCTCTCTATCTGTCCCTGAAGGTCAGATTCTTAAAATGTTGGGTGGGAGTTGGAGAAGAGGGAAGATACGCAGGAAACTGTTAAATCATTAAATTAGACGTTTCATTTGAATCATATGGCAACACCTAACCTTTCTCAATTTTCTTTTGATTTTTCTCTTTATAGCTCTAGTCACCTCAGACAAACCAATTAAACTTCATAAACCCTTGAAGGATTATGTGTTCCCAGCTCAGCCTCACTTAGAATTTCAAATGAGACGCCATCTTCGCAGAGAATACTCAATTGTTCCTTTATCAACTTCTGTGATTTCTCAATGTCAGTCATTCAGGCATCCGTTATTAGGTGATTTCTATTCCTGGTGGGGAATATAAAGAGGACAAAAAGGCAAATTATTCAGATGCAGAATTAACAGTCTGGGCTGTTTGCAAAGCCCCCAAAGGGCTTTGTATACCTCCCAGTTCAAAGCCACCTTACAGTTTACAAGTCACTTTGCAGTTTTTAAGGCACTATAGTTTTTAATTCCTTGCAAGAACTCTGGGATGTATTCTAATCAGCATTTTGCAAGTGAGGAACTGTTGGTCAGGGAAGGTTTGTGACCTACTCAGAAGATCCAGAGTTAGCAAGACACAGAATTGGTGCTTCAACCCAGGTCTCTCAGACTCAAGGTTCAGGTCTGCTAAAACACAGTGGCCTGAAAACCTGAGCCTGAGAAAATTTAATGAAAAGGCAAATTATCCTAGATTTCTTTAAATACATTTTGCAGCCAATGCAGCTACATTTTCTCCAGAGGAAAGTAGACTTACTGAGTTACAATAATATATAGACACAGTTTGGAAATGTGTCTCTGTTCACTTAATAACTACAAAATGTTTTAAAGGCTTTAAAAAAATGTATTCATTTAACACATGCTTACTGAGTGCCCTGTAAGCACCTGGCACTGTTGTTATGTATTAAGAATACAACAATGAACAAAATAGGCAAAACCCTCATTCTCGGGGAGCTTACATGCTAAAGAAGGAGATGAACAGAAAACAAGTGTATAAGATGGTGATAAAGGCTGTTAAGAAAAATAAAGCAGGAAAAAGGATTATGTAGGTGCTGGGAAGCCAAAATCATTTAATATAAACCTCCATAAGAAAGAGCTGTGGAATTGATGTCAGTGGACACCGAGGCTCCATCACTTTGTAGCTTTGAGTTGTGAGGAGTTATTCTAATTACCTAATGTGAGTCTCTCTGTCTTCATCCATAAGGCTGCACAGGGTTATTGGGAGACTTGATGACGAAGGTAGTACCTCTTGCACAAAGAAGGCCCTCAGAAAGCATTAATATCCTTCCTATCTCCCATTAGCATTGTTAAAAGATAAACTGAGGCATACGTAGGGGAGGAAGATTTTTTCCTCCTTCCCTTCTAGATTCTTTGACCAACCTAATAATTAAATTGACCTGAGACAGATGAACAGAAGAAAAATTTAATTTCATATGTAAGTGAACTCATAAAAATGAGACTCAGGGGCGCCTGGGTGGCTCAGTTGTTCAAGCATCCGACTTCGGCCCAGGTCATGATCCCACGTTTTGTGGGTTTGAGCCCTGTGTCAGGCTCTGTGCTGACAGCTCAGAGCCTGGAGCCTGCTTCAGATTATGTGTCTCCATCTCTCTCTCTGTCCCTCCCCTGCTTGTACTCTCTCTCCCAAAAATAAATTTAAAAAAAAAATGAGACTCAAACAATCAAAGCAGGCCACTTTTACACATTTTAGACAAAAAACAATAAATTTGTGAAGAGTTGACAAGATAAAGATGTTTGGGCTTGAGGCAGCAAATTAATCAAGAAGTAGGAAGGTTTGTTTATACAGCCTTCTCATCCCTGAGTTCTCTCTCTCTGGCAATAAGGATGCCTCTACCCCTCCAGGTGCAGGGAGGGTACCCTTCACATGGGGAATTTTTTTCCTGGTCTCAGGAGAACAGAGTATTCTTCTTTAAAAATTTTTCTTTTGAAGGTTATTTATTTTTTGAGACAGAAAGCATGATCAGGGGAAGGGCAGAAAGAGAGGGAGAGAGAGAATCCCAAGCAGGCTCTGCACCGTCAGTGCAATGCCTAATGCGGGGCCCAATCCCATGAACTGCAAGATCATGACCTGAGCTGAAACCAAGAGCTGGACACTCAACCGACTGAGCCACACAGGTGCCCCCAGAGCATTCTTCTTGCACTGGTTATTTCTTAAGTAACCTTAATTCAAAATAATCAGTATTCCAAAATTGCTTATTTGGGGACTGCCTGCCTTGAACCCCATCACATATTGAAAATTTTAATAGGTTATTTGAGGCAAAGTCAATTCTAATTAGGCAGCACCAAACTGGAAGTTCTTAGGAACTCTCCATCCAGTGGAGCCAGGGACCCACAGAAGTTGTGAAGTAATAAGTATTGTTTTTAGATACTAAGTTTGGGGTGATTTGTTATGCAGCCATAGATAACCTATAACTTTCTCTTCCTTAATATTTTATTCCCATTTTGGATATAAAAAAAGCCAAACAAATATTTCAACTTAATTTTGAATTAGAACAGGTATCTCAAATGTTGATTTTAACATCTTTACCTGTTTTCATCCTCCCATTAGTGATCAGGGTGACTCAAAGAGATGTTGGTGGATTCTCATATGAAAGAGATCTTGAGTCCAAGAAGATTTCATCATAAATAAGGCATATGGGGCGCCCGGGTGTCTCAGTCAGTTAAGTGTCCAACTTCAGCTTGGGTCATGATCTCGCAGTCTGTGGATTTGAGCCCTGCATGGGCCTCTGTGCTGACAGCTCAGAGCCTGGAGCCTGCTTTGGATTCTGTGTCTCCCTCTCTCTCTGCCCCTCTCCCACTCATGCTCTGTCTCTCTCTGTCTCTTGAAAATGAGTAAATGTTAAAAAAAAATTAAAATAAATAGGGCATATATATTTTTAAATAAAAGTAACACAAGTAAACGGTTTAAAAATACAGAGAGCATGCAGAATTAAAAGCAAAAGACATTTTTCCTGCTAGTCCTAGTATTACTTTCCAGAAATAATGCCTATTAACACATTTTTAATCTTTCTAGGAAGTAAATCTCTCACACATACCACATACATGCTTTTCCATGTACACATATGGAAATAAACTATTCATACTGTTAGTTAATTTTTTGACCCCTTTCACCCTGGAGATCTTCCTTTGCCAGTCCATGCATACCTATGTTCATGGTTATTTTGTAGTCTGTTTTGTGGTTATACCATAATTTTTCTAGTTCCTTGCTTTTGGACCTTTAGATTGCTTTCCTTCTTTTTTAAAACTCTTAAAACTAGTGCTATAATGACTTGCATATGTCAGTAAGTCTATAGAAACATTCTTAGCAGTGAAATTGTAGTTAAAAGCATGTACATTTGAAGTTTTATGAATATTAATAAATTCAGGGAGCCAGGATGGCTGGGTCGGTTGAGTGACCGACTTCAGCTCAGGTCACGATCTCACAGTTTGTGAGTTTGAGCTCCGTGTCGGGCTCTGTGCTGACAGCTCAGAGCCTGAAGCCTGCTTCTGATTCTGTGTCTCCCTCTCTCTCTGCCCCTCTCCCACTCATGCTCTGTCTCTCTGTGTCTCAGAAATAAACATAAAAAAATATATATTAATAAATTCCTCTTCAAATTATTGAAACAATTTACAATTCCGCTGTCAGTATATAAAAGTGCCTGTTGGTTTTTTGTTCTTGTTGTTAACCTACCTCACCAACACTAAGTGTTAATAAACTTAAACTTTTGCCGATCTCATAAGTAAAAATCACAAAGTATTTTTCTAGGAATTACTCAAAGAGCTTTGGTTGGCTGTGGACCAGATGCTTTTATTTTTTATTTTTATTTTTTAAAGTTTCACTTATTTAGTTAGCACCAGTACAATAGGGGCATAGAGGGGTGGGGGGAGGAGAGAGAATCCCAAGCAGGTTCCACACTGTCAGTGCAGAGCTCTGTGCGGGGCTCAAACGTGCAGGATCATATGAGATCATGACCTGAACCGAAATCAAGAGTCGGATGCTCAACCAAGTGAGCCACCCAGGCCCAGACGCTTTTATTTTCAGTGGTTTTTCCTGAGCACTTTTAGTCAGCACGTACCTCAAGACATTTTATCTTTAGATGTTTCTGGTACTCCTGTGATTTGCACCTCTAAGTCAACACATATTCCATGGCACAGAGATAATATTATCAACAACAAAAAAATTTCAAGGGCAGGATTTTAACCCATTTACTGTGGGTAAGCTCCTTCTTAGACTAAGTGTGAGATATCTTAAATAGTCATTTTCAGTGGGTGAAATTCAATATCAGGAGAAAACATTCCACATTCAGAAACATGGAGAGAAGTCATTAGTAAGACATTAGATATAAAGCAAAAAATTCAGAACACTAGTGATATTCCTCTAAGATTTCATATTTTTTTCAATGTTTTTAAACAGGTCAGCTTTTCATCTTACATTCCTTATCTTTTCCTTAGGGAAAAGACCCAGATCTCTGAAAGCAAAAACACTTCTTAGATTTGCTTAACTTGAAATCTCACCCATTTAAAATATAGATATATAATGGGATTGGATGAAATGGAAGTTGTTAACAAGAAAAAATGTGAAAAATCAAGGAAAAGGAAAGCTAACATTTTTTTGGAGCACCTATTATTTGACAAATGCTTTATATACATTATCTCTTTGAATATTGACAAGATCTCCATGAGATAAAATGTATTATCCCTGTATTCCTTGGCTAGGGCTGCCATAACAAGTACCACAGACTAGGTGGCTTAAGCAACAGAAATTTATCATTTCATAGTTGTGTAAGAATTGAAGTCCAAGATCAAGGTGTTGGATGACTTAGTTTTTTCTGAGGCCTCTCTCCTCCGCTTGTGGATGGTTATTTTCCCTGTGATTTCACATGGACTTGTCTCTAGGCGTTTAGATGTGAGGCAGCATGAATGTCATAAATACACACTACAGGGACTTAATCTACACATTTTAGCAGTGGTCAACAGACCATAGACCAAATATTGCTTCTATAGGCACTCCACAAAGAAGAGTGCCAGGTGTTATCTTGGTAGGTAACACTAAGGACATGGCCAAAAATCAGAGCATGAACATATGGGCTACATCCTGGAAGGGAGAATGTGATGTGGAGGTCAGTGTGCCTGTATATTGAATTTATATTCCCAAGTCTATAATTCTTATCTGACCTAACACTCCAGATACATATATTCTTCCTATAATTATATGTAGGAAGACAGATATAACACCATGAAAAGTGCAATGTGTCTTAAAGAGGCAGAAATTCATTCATTAATTGGCAAGCATTTATTCAATAGGCATGCTAGGCACTAGGAATAAAAATACCAGCATGACACAACCTTTACTCTGAAATTAGCCACAGTCTGGTGAAGGAAGGGACTATGATGTGAGGTAGCGAGTTCATATGTTACAAAGTCTGGGTGGAAGGTTGGGGGAGATCACCAGGGAGAGGGCTTGTGAGGGATGGCGGTCACAGAGGGTAATATCGGGATGTCAGTTATTCAACTGGTTCTTTCATTCTGGTATATACTTCAAAGCTATGGAAAGAGGTTGGGTTCACCTCTTTCATGAAAATGTTTAGAATATTTCCCCTCTGGCTTGTGTGATATTTTAGACAGTGAATCATAGACTTGCAAGATTCTTTGAAGTTCTTTGGAGGCTGGAATCAGATCTAACCCAAGCACCTTGAATGAATCTAGCACATAATTGGTACCCAGAAAACACTTTCCTAACCAGATGGAATTATATATAGAAGTTAAAGCTCTTCTCAGCTTTAGACCTCTGTTTTCTTCACTATAAAATAAAAGGTATAGACTAGACCAGGTAATTTCTGAGGTCCACTAGTGCCAACAATCTGAATGCACCTTGCATACTTTCTTAGAAGAATCAGGGCCACTTGGGTGGCTCAGTCAGTTAAGCATCAGACTCTTGATTTCAGTTCAGGTCATGATCTTGCATTGGTGAGTTCGAGCCCCACATCAGGTTCCGTGCTTACAGAGGAGCCTGCTTTGAATTCTCTCTCTCTCTCTCTCTCTCTCTCTCTCTCTCTCTCTCTCTCTCTCTCTCTCTCTCCCCCCATCTCCTTCCCCTCCCCTGCTCTATCTATCATAATAAATAAACTTTATAAAGAATATTCAGCTTTTTGGCTCAGTTCAAGCCAAATATTTGCAAATTAATTTATTAGAAACCTGTGGATCCCAGCTGTTGAGAGTTTGGTAGATGGCTGATTTCTTTCTGTCTGGAGCAGCTGAGGCTATGTCTATGAAATGTCAAAATAACCATTGAGCTCTGTCAAACAGCTCATCAGTGCTGATTGAAGGGAGGGCAGCCAATTCCCCAGTCTGAAGGGAACAATCAGTTCAGTTAGAATGCTTACTCTTATGACCTCAGGCAGACACAAATCTCATTCACTTGGTCTTTATTGTCCTCAAAGGCATAGGCTCAACATCCCTGCTAATCATTAGAAAAGGAAATTATGGTAGAGATTCATGCCTTGAGATCATTTATGTAAAAGCTTTTTTGCAACTATAACATGCCATCAGAATGTGACTTACTATATTACTGCTAATAGTGGTGGTGTTATGGAAAAAAATCTGGAAAAAGGTAACAGCGAACTGCTAGCAGTGTTTATATATAAAAGGTGAGATTAAAAGGTACTTTCTTAGATTTATATTTCTATCATGTTTGAATTTAAAACAATGAATTGATAAAAATTTTGTACTAAAAAAACCAATTGAGATAAAAAGATAAGTAATGTGACCTTGTCTGGGTATACTATTGTTTTGTAAGAATTTTAATAACTCCTTGTCCCTGGGCAGGGACTTACTTGGAGTCCTGATGTTGCCATATTCTAGCTGGTGGGGAGAGTCTAGCCACCTAACATTACGAACTTTGTTTCTTTATGTGTAAAATGAGGATAAAACGGTCCACCTCCCTGACCCAGTGAGAGGACTTTAAGAGGAAAATCTGAAAACACAACAGTCTAAAGAAAATCAAATTAGTATTATCATCTGACTGGATCTTTCCAGCAACCATGTTGCTTTTGGCTGGATTTCTTATCTCTCGATTTATGAATGATGCAACGAAAGCCCAGACAGTTTAAGTAAATGGTTTCAGACAAGAAGGCTAGTTAGCCCAGAGGTCTATTTTCTATTTGCATATTTTTGTGCATATGTTTTTATGCATTTTTATTTGCCCAGGGCTATGGCATCACTTGCATATCATTGTCTTCAAAAATAAAAAAAAAAAAAGAATGCAAGTATAGAAGAAGGAAATCTCAGTTAAATCTACCGTTAGCGAAAGAAAAGAACCATGAATTCAAGCCCTATTGAGGGCTGCCAAATGTAATTTTCCCCAGCTTTATTTATCTCCATAGGCAATTAAGTAGAAAGCACAAAAGATGAGAGAGAAAAAAATATCTCATTTCAAACTAAAACAAGCTATATTCTTTGTGCTGCCTCTTCCCTTCCCCCACACCCCACTTTAGCTGCAGCCTCTAGAAATGCCTGTGAATTCTTAACATGTTGAGGCTCTGTCTCATGTTTCACAGTTCCTGAAATGACAGATATTGTACAGGTTGTCGCTGTGAGTGGCAGATCCGAAGGCTGGGGGCTCAGCTGCCTCCATCATTCAGGGCAGAACTGCCAAGAGTTGTTTCTTTACCATTCCAGGTAGGCATGGTTGGCTCTGCCACCAGCCAGCTGTTTGGTCTTGGACAACACATTTAACTTTTTTGAGCCTCTATTTTCTCTTCTGTATAGTAGGTATATCGATATGTACTTTGTAGAGTTTTTTGCAAAAATTATATGAGATAATGCACACAGGATTAACTGAAATTAATAACTAAAGTACCTAGTGGGGGGTTGGGATGTGGTACGTGCTCAAAAACTGCTTGCTGCCTGTAAGAAGTGTTGTAGTAGAAGAACTAAGTCCCTGGACTCTGATCCAGGCAGCCTAGTATTGAATGCGGGCTCTGACAATTACTAGTGTGCACTTGACAAAGTCATTTTATCTTCTCTGCTCCACCCCTGGAGAGTGGAAATAATGGCAGTGCCTATATTTTAAGGATTATGAGATGCTTAGAACAGTGTCTGTTAAATTGCAGAGAGGTCCTATATGATCTAAACTGCCACGTGGGAAGTAAAGAAAGAGAGGGAACCATCAAAGGCACAGTCATTCACAACACAACTGTCCTGAGATCCAACAGCACCCCAACCTCTGAATCTGTCCCTGTTCCTCGCTCCCCACTCTGTCCTCTGTCAGCCACCTGGCTTCTGTCACTGACTTTGCAGCTGTCCTTAAGCCTCTTCAACAACAGTAACCTGCATTCAAATTCCTCAACAGAAAGGGCTTGATTGGTATAGTTTCTCCCTCATGGCTCCCTTTCCCTAAGGCACAGATTGCAGCCAGGTCACATTAGAAGCTGCTGGCCTGTCTCATGCCCAGTCAGTTCATAGTCATGACCACAGTTGCAAAGTCACAGTCCAAAGCCCAGCAACTCCTGTCCCAGTAAGGTGGCCACAGGAGTGGCAAGCATTTTGAAATATGGTTTTGTAACCATCATAGTCATAGGTGGTATTCTAGAGGAGTCTATAAATGCTAGGGAAGCCCAAAGGCAAGGGAGGTAGGTTAGTCCTGTGGGGAGAGTTGGGGAAGCATGCCCAGAGCAAGGCTTATCTGCCAGAGGCTCTGTGTGAGGACAAGATGGGGAAAGCATTCTAGGTGGAAGGCAAAAGGTGGACGAAGGCAGGGGCATGTGAGCAGAGGTGGCCTTTGCACTTTCCATCGCACAACATCCAATCATCTCTCCTACACCTTTGACAACACTTTTTATAAATTCCTCACTTCTGTTGAGAATTTCCAAAAAAAATGCAACTCAACTTTATGGAAATAAGTCTATTTCATATCTCATCAATTTACACCATGTTTTAGTGAATTATATAGTAACAATAACTACAGTGGTAATAAGATCATATAGAACTGACTCTCATTAAGCAATCACTGTTAACTAGTAACTCAGTGGGACTGAAAGTCTGCACACAAACAAGAGAGTAACCTCTGACCTGCAAGAACTCGGCCTTCCACAGACATCAGTGAGAACGTTTACAGAGGAAACAGAGAGCCCCAGCTAACTTGGGAAGGTAACAACGTGAAGGTTAGTTAAAAGAACTTCTATAAAAACCAAGGACACAGGGATGCATTTCTTTGGGAAGAAAGGTACACTGGATACCACAGCACTGCCAGAAGTAACCAGGGCTAGATACAGAATGCTTCTAGGGGAGATCCTCTCTTCTACATACTCCTTTGACTAGTGGGCAGTCCCACTGCCTGTCACCACCAATCTGGCCTTTCCCAAAGTGCAATGGTTCTTAAAGAGACAGTTCTTCTGATCTCCTGCAGGCTTGCTTCCTGCCATCTGGTAGGAGGTGGCGGTAGCCATGGAGCTGGGCCAGAGCACATCTCTGCATATACCTGGCAGATAGAAGGGAGTTTTGCATTTTATGGAGAAAGGGGGAGCATTGGGGTCTCTGTGCTCATTTTTCATGGCATGCCATGCCTTCAGAAATAATATATACATAAAGAAGCATGTTAGGCTTGGCAGACCTCTGGTCCCTGAAGCTGTGTGCATGCAAGAGCAGCCTGTATTTCCTGGGAAGTTGGCCCCATTCCCTCTATGGGATGCTTGCCCAAGAAAGGACAGCAGACCTGGTCTGTCCCTGCGGCCCGGTAAGAAAAGCATGCCAAAAATGGACATGTCAAGTGACAGGGGACAGAGAGAACAAATGGTGACATAAAAGTCAGGGAGATTCATGCTTCAACCAGGAGAGAGATACACATGGAGTGAGCAGGAATTCTATAAATGTGTGGTGACTGGATAAATATATCCCTCTCTTGTTAGGTGTGTGTGTGTGTGTGTGTGTGTGTGTGTGTGAGCCTGCCGTTGGGGGCCACCAAGTCTTCTGTGTTCTCATAGCATGGTAACCTATAACTGCTATATTAGGATGAGTCACAGTAACTTAATTATGTGCTTACTTGTTGATCTCCACATCAAACTGAAAACCACACAGGAGCAGGGACTATATACTTCATCCTTAGATTCTCAGGAACTAACACAGACATAAATGCTTATAATCGTTTGGTGAATGAAGGAAGGAATGAAAAAATTAATGACAGTTTATATAACATTAAAAAAATTAATGTTTATTTATTTTTGAAAGAGACAGAGAGTGAGCAGGGAAAGGGCAAAGAGAGGAAGACACAGAATCTGAAGCAGGCATCAGGCTCTGAGCTGTCAGCACAGAGCCTGACACAGGGCTCGAACCCACGGACCATGAGATCATGACCTGAGCTGAAGTCAAATGCTTAACTGAGTGAGCCACCCAGGTGCCCCTATAGAGCATTTTTATAGTCAATATCTCACTTGATCTTCTCCCTAAAACATGGTGAATTAGGAAAAGCAGGTTTCATTGACCCCATTTTATAGATGAGAAAGCAACCTCAGCAAGGCCCAAGGAGCAACTGGAGTAAGTGACAAAGACTTTACTCAGAGTAGAACTTTAATCTCAGATTTCCTTCCTAGGGAAAAATAAAATGAGAAAATATCACCTCCTGATGAGGGAGAGGAGACAGAGATCTCTGGTCTGACTCCCTGGCTTTGTGGGCAGGGAGATCAAGACAGAACTAGTTAGTGGCAGGATGGAGGCTTGAACCCAGACCCTCGCTTCTCAGCCCCACCTATCGTCCTGGTCAGCATCCAGAGCCTCTCTCTGCCTATCTGGATACTGGTCCAGTTGATCTGGATGCTGGTGCTGACAGAGTGACAGGCAAGGAATCGATTATAAAAGGCCAGAACAGACAGCATGGGGCCTGTGTTGCTGTCAACTGTGCCAAGAGTAGGGATGCCAAGAAGTCACCTGCCCAGCTGTGCCAGACACCGTTTTGGTCCTGCTGCTGAGAGATACACTAAATCCAAAGGAACCAGGTTCCTTTGTTTAACTGTCTCCTCTGGAGTCTTAGCAGCTTTTCTCTTCACTTAAAAAAACAAGATAGAATTAAGTTTATCCTCCAACCTCTCACATAAATCATGTTAGCAGATATTTGTCCCAATACCAGGAAAACAATACCCATGATCAGTGCTTTGGCCAGGAGTAGCTTGCAAAGTTTCGGAAGGGTGAGAGGAAGACAGCCCAGCACAGCAGCTCTGATATGGGTCCTGCTCTATAATAGCCACCATTGGGACCCAGCCCACACACCCTTCGTCCGGTCCATCGGCAGCTACAGTATACAATCTCCAGGACACTGCAGCTTTGACTCTGCATTTCTCTAGTCCCTCACCTGTGGAGGAGCACCTAAAATTTGTTCAGCCCATAGGGCAGCCCAGAAGTACCAGCCAAGGACTGTCTTCAGCCAATGAGGGACAAGAGCCTGGAAAAATACCCCACCTCCAAATGGGACAATTTATCTAAACAATTGCCCAGGTGGCAACTCATCTAAATAATTACCCTGGGCATCTTTTAGCAGAACATATATAACTTCCTGATACTGGGATCTATAAGTGGTTTCTCATCTCCGAAGGTACAACAGAGCCAGATGACTGTTTGCAGGACATTATAATCATGGTGACGGTTCCTATTATGGGCCAGGTGTTCTGTATTCTCCTAAGTCTTATAATAGCCCTGTCATAACAGTGTTACCATTACTCCATGTTGTAGATGTGGAAACTAAGGTGTGGAGGAATTAAATTAACTTAAAATTAACTTGCCCAAGGTCCTACAGCTGCTCAGCAGTAGAGCCAGAATACAAACTTGGATCTGCTCAACTTTGAAAGAAGCCTGTGTATACTTTCCAACTATCTCCTGCTGTCTCCTAGGCCTCAGATTGCATTATTTCCCACACTGCATTCCAGAGAAAAAAGCAGGTTGAAATAGGAACTGAGAGTCCAGCTTCAATCAAAGAGTCTGATCAGCAATATCTAGGGATCCTTCCAATTCTGAAGTTCAAAGACAAGACAATGTTTCCACACTTGTGCTTGCAGTCATAAAATCCTCTACAAAAACAATTTGCTATTAAACCTTTAAAACTTCTCTGATTCTCAGCTTGCAATGGTCTGTGGTCATTTGTTCCTATTTGCCCCCTCCTCACCTCTCTGTACCCCATCTCCAGTGTAAGAAGACCCAAAATGTGTAACCATTTTGAACTTTCTGGAAGAGGTAACTGGGTGATTAAAAAACTTTATGTAATGTAGGAGTGGCACACTTTTTCTGTAGGGGACCAGACAATAGTAAATATTTTAAGCTTTGTGGGTCACATATGGTTCCACTGCAACCATTCAACTTTGCCTTTGTAGAGTAAAAGTAGCCATCAACAATAGCTAAATGAAAGAGCATGGCTGTGTTCCAATTAAACTTTACAAAAACAGGCTACAGGCTAGATTTGGCCCTAAGGCCATAACTGCCCAACGTTCTGACCTAATTGATGCAAACAAAGAATTTGGAATTAATCTTTAGTGAATGTAAAGTTTCAGTTTGGGAAGGAGAAGTTCTGCAGATGAATAGTGGTGACGGTTCTACAGTATTGTGAATGTACTGAATGACACTGACCTATACACTTAAAAATGGGTAAAATAGTATGTTTTACGTTATGTATATTTTAATTGTAATTTTAAAAATACAGTATGGTTAAGAAAAGTGTGTGTATAGAGAAGAAACTTGGAAACACAAAAACATTTGCTACATTGGGTTAGGCTGTGGGTGACTTTCTTCCATATGTTTGTTGCTATAAAGTGTTTGCAAAGAATAAAAACTTTAACAAAAAAAAATGGGCAAAGGACTCGAATAAGTGGTTCTCCAGAAAAAGATATACAAATGGCCAATAAGCACAAGATGCTCAACATCATTACTCATCAGGGAAATGTGAACCAAAATCAGGAGATACCACCTCACATACACTAGCATGGCTATAGTAAAAAAATAAATAAATAAATGACAAGTGTTACAGAGAGTGTTGAGAAATTGCAATTTTCATACACTGGCTGGTGGGAATGTAAAATGGTGTGAGTGCTTTGGAAAACAGTCTGGCATTTCCTCAAAAGTTTAAATATAGAGTTACCACATGACCTAGCATTTACCTTCATTCCTAGATATGTCCTCAAGAGAAATGAAAACAAGTTCACATAAAAAATTGTACATGAATGTTCACAACAGCATTATTCATAAATAGCCACAAGTGGAGACAGCCAGTCAGCTGATGAATGGACAAACAAAATGTATATCCTTACATCCCTTCTTTCCCTTCCCTCCTCACTCCACTGCCAAGCCACTTCTCCTTGTCTTCCCATCCTCTGTCCTCAACCAGCTGAAAGATTCTGCAGGTTGGTTCAGGAGACGGGAATGGCAAAGATGGGTTTAAACAGCTGCCAGCTATCACCACCAGTTGTTTTGCTCTAGCAATGACCCATGAGCAGAATTCTGAAAGCTGGACTTCTAGGTGATGCCTGGTGTCTAGAGTGCCTCATTTTCACGTCGCATCTGCCAACAACTAGGCCACTGATTTGCGACACTCATGCTTCTTAGATGAAGATGACTTGATAGGAACCACTCTGTCACTTCTTAGCTCCTCAACTTTCTGGGAATCTTTTTCCTATTCACAGATTGGCTTTTGAGTGGAAGCTTTGTTTCAAGAATGACCAGCCATGACCTTGTGCATCAAAAGTAGCTGCAGTTGGCCAACTTTTCTATCAATGCTCTGCTCACCTCAAGTCCTGACAAGTTGGGAGAAATCTCCAGATTGACCACGTCTCTGCTCTCAAACATATATATTGACAAGGACAGTGGTCAAGAAAACAAAACTCAGCTTCTCTATGAGGATTGTAGGGGTCTTAAAACATCATTTATTCCATATCACTGAACTTCTATTATCTCATACTCACAGAGATAGAACATCATTTCTTGACAGTATTTTAAGTTCTGGCATCTACTAATAACTGCTCCCTCATACATTCCACTGCATTTTCCAAAGTGCTTTCACATCAATTATTTCTTTTCTGTTGTACTTTTTTGAGTCTAAAATCAGGCACTTATTCATTAAATTCTCCCTTATTATAATAGTTATTTCTATAAATTTCTAATTACTGATTTATCTGAACCTTAAAAAAATTATAGTCATTCATTATAAATGTTCATTTCTATTATGGTTTCTCATTTAATCCATAAATTATTTAATAATGTGGGTTTTTTTTTTTAGTTTCCATACCAGTTTCTTTTTTAGCTATTGCTTCTTGCACCCCACTCCTTCCCCTGAGTTCAATTTCAGTGCTCTAAAGGTTTCAGAACCTATAGAGGTTCTTTCAGAAAGAGTCTATGAGTGATACATTTTCTCAGCCTTTATCTGAAATTGTCTTCATTTTTCCTTCACTCTCTAATGAAAAGTTAACTAAGTGTAGAATTTGTAGTTGGGGATTACTTTATCTCTCAGCACTTAGAAGATGCTTATTCCATCATCTACTGGCCTTTATTGTTGACAGAGAAAAGTCTGCAGATTCTCTGCTTTTCCTTCTAGCTGTATTTAAGATTTTTGGTTAAAAAGATTTGATCTTTGGGGTTTTGCATTTTCACTATAAAATGCCTACCTACAGTATTTATTTTTAAATTGTTATTATTATCTTTAATACTGTTTGGGACTCATTGGGATTCTTAAATCTGAAGATGTCTTACATAAGTTCTAGAAAATTCTCAGTCATTATTTTTGAATATTAACTATTTTTTTTGAGCTCCTGTGAAACCTATTAAACTTCTCCTATCCTCCCCCACTTATTAATATTTCACTAAATTTGCCATATCTTTATCTCTCAGTGCTCATTTTCTCTGTGCCTATAAATTAGATTTAGTGGATATTTTTTAAAGTAATTTAAAGAATCAGCTTTACCTATCTATTGACTTTTTAAAATTATTATAGCTTTCCTTTTTATTTTTATTGTTATTTTTTGCATCTTTTTTTAAATATAAAATTTATTGTCAAATTGGTTTCCATACAGTACCCAGTGCTCATCCCAACAGGTGCTCTCCTCAATACCCATCACCCACCCTTCTCTCCCTCCCACTCCCCATAAACCCTCAGTTCTCAGTTTTTAGGAGTAGCTTTCCTTTTTAGAGGTATAAATCATGATTTGTTTATTTTTGTTTTAGTTTTATAAACCCTACCTAGTACTTTTCAAATCTACCTGCTCTTTTTTGCACAGTGCCTTTTTCTTAGAATTTCAGTTTCTTTTTTGTGCTTCTTTAACTATCTCTAAACAATACTTATAGTCTCTCATTTGGTTATGAAATTCTTGGCGCTCTCTCATTTTTGTTCATTTTTGCTCATTGCTTCCTTATGGATTTGAAAGTTTGCTATCTTAAGCTCGCCTCCAGCCAGGCTTTGCTCTTAGAATCCTGTACAGCTTGGGATGAGAGAGATTCCTCTGAATTGTGGCAAAAGGAATCAGGAGCCAACTTGAAGCAGCCCCCACTGGACAAAAATGGGACAACTCAAGCTTAAGAAGAATAATAGCTGTAATTGTTGGTGGGAATGCAAGCTGGTACAGCCACTCTGGAACACAGTATGGAGGTTCCTCAAAAAACTAAAACTAGAACTACCCTACGACCCAGCAATTGCACTACTAGGCATTTATCCACAGGATACAGGTGTGCTGTTTCAAAGGGGCACATGCACCCCCATGTTTATAGCAGCACTATCAACAATAGCCAAAGTATGGAAAGTGCCCAAATGTCCATCTATGGATGAATGGATAAAGAAGATGTGGTATATATATATATACAGTGGAGTATTACTCGGCAATCAAAATCAAAAAAAGAATGAAATCTTGCCATTTGCAACCACGTGGATGGAACTGGGTATTATGCTAAGTGAAAGTCAGTCAGGGAAAGACAAAAATCATATGACTTCACTCATATGAGGACTTTATGAGACAAAACAGATGAACATAAGGGAAGGGAAACAAAAACAGGGAGGGGGACAAAACGGAAGAGACTCATAAATATGGAGAACAAACTGAGGGTTACTGGAGGGGTTGTGGGGGAGGGATGGGCTAAATGGGTAAGGGGCACTAAGGAATCTACTCCTGAAATCATTGTTGCACTATATGCTAACTTTTCCAAAATTTAATTTGGATGTAAATTTTTAAAAATAAAAAATAAAATTAAAAAAAAGGATAGCTGTAATTGATTGGGATACTTCATATATGTTTAAAGTCATGAGTTATGACACATTAAAAAATTTTATTAGTCACCTTTTGGTGACTTATGTAAAGGTAACTGAAGAGTTGATAAGAAGTGTTCCTTTATAGAAGAATTCCAATAAATAGATGGAGAATAAATAATACAATGAGAAATCACCATTTTGTAACTTGAGTTGATATAAAAGTTGTCAATGATCATCAATGACTGCTAATGTCATACAGAAGTATGCAGGACCAAACATGCTTTTAAATAGAAATATACAATCCTATTGTCACCACTGCAACTTTTAACACAAACTTGAGTGCCACAAAGTTTCAGTTTGTGAATGGCAGAATATGATTTTAAGCATTTAAACATGTGGAGAGACCATTAGGCTTATTTTGTACTGAGTTATCAATATTTTCCTAAGAGGTAGTCATTGACATTGAATCATTTTCCTGTAGCATATAGCTACACAATTCAAAAATACATATTCTATATTCTGTAGGCCCAGTTATTTGAGCACACCAGAAATCTCAATTTGCTTCCTTTAGGTGCTTTACAGGTAACAACCCATACCTATTGGGTCCCCCATTGGGTAACCACATGGTATCCACGGCCATTTATAGGACAACTTCCTATACCCATTAACCCTGCCCCTAGGCAGATAAGCTCAGCTTTAAATGACCTCATAGAGATAAATAGATTAAGAAAGAAATTTTAAAACCCACAAACATTAACAGGACTTAGTTGAGGCAGCAAAAGAATTGTGGCATCTAATTTTCTGTGAACCCAAGCATAATTTAACAATAGCAGTTTATTATTCATAGTCTTAGGAGACGCTCAGAGCCACAGAAAGTAGCTGAGCCCTTGGTGAGAAATGAAATCAGGCATCTCAAGAGAAAAGCTTCTAGAAAAGTCTGTTGCAGTTGTCCTCTTCTGATTGATACAATGAATTTTATTAACTCTTTTCTATTAATGATGTGAGGACCTAACCAACTCAATCAAAAGTCCTTATTTTTAATCCTCTCTGCCATTTGTTTCTGGTACACTGGGTTCCTGGGTCTTTTGTGAAAAGGCTGGGAATGTGAAAGGCAACGTGTCAAGGTCTGAATGGAAATCAAGCATGAAGACTTAATATAGACCCAGGTGAACTGGAAATGAAATAAACAGTCACTATACCCCAAACAGGAAACCACTAATTAGATTTTTTTTTAGCTGAGCATAAATGCCTCCTAAGCTGCATGTTAATACAGGAACTCACTGTATATTGATTCAATTTACTTGAATCAAAGGATGCACTGGCTGATTGTGTCCCCAGAGGCTTAATTGTGCTGAACATCCTACATTATTAGTTGTATTGAAATGTAAATAATGTCATAAGCCACCATTTGTGTCTACAGTGTTTTGAAGCTGGTCATTCTAAATTATCATTTTTGTCTTGGCCTTGGGAAAGTGTCAAAAATGGCCAAAACTCATTCCTAGGTCAGACATACAAACACATCTGTATTAATAACATGTAGAGCAGGACCATAAGTTTAAGTCCCTGGACTAGTCTGACAATCCACTAAGAAACTTCATCCATGAAACAGTCCTCAGTAAGGGTGTGAGATTGACAAAACTTAGAGTTGTTGTCAGGTAACAACGAAGCTCTAAAAGCATAGCCTGCTTTTGATAATTGTATTACATCAGGAGGGAAGCAGGAAGGATCTGAAGAGAGCTCAACAAGGACCTAAAAAAAGAGTAAATGCAAAGTGGGGAACTATTTGCTTGGTAGAAAGGCAATACAGGAAGATTGAACACATAACACTTGAAGACATAAGACTAACTTTTCATCCTGATACAGCTGAATTCAGTCCATCATCAGAATAAACTGAGAACCAATCAGACATACACACAGAGCTCAGAGGATAGGGCAAATATTTTGGATGGATGGATAGATAGATAGATAGATGGATGGATGGATGGATATCCTTGGGTTAACTTTCTGCCAGAACAATCTGTCTCCCAGGATCATCAAGGTTTAGAGAACAATGGTGGCTACCTAATTTTGAAACTTCCTCATATGCCCTCCACTGCATCCCCTACCCCCTGAGGCAAGAAATCTGCAGGGAAGGAGCTTGAAACTATATGAGACCAGATATGGTAACCCCAGGAAACATTGCTTTGGGGAGAAGTACAAGATACAAAGAAAAGGGGTGGACTAATTGGAGACAAGGCCATCAGTAATAGGAAAGAAATAATGGAGGAAAGTTAAGGATCCTACAGAAACAAAATATAAGACATGCCCATCCCCCCATCAGAGCACCATTAGATGACACTATTTTCCATAAAAGAAACTGCATAGAAGAGGATAAAATTCATAGAAGAGGGTGCTCCTACACTATCAACTTTGTCCATGAAGTTAATTGGGATAGAAGCAGACACATCCATACAAAATTAACATAAAAATGAAAATGAGAAAATGCAAATCAAAGCCTTTCTACTGATGAAAATTCACTCTAAAACCAATCACAAAACTTAAGAAATCTGTACAGAGAGTGTAGCCTGCTTGGAATTCTCTTTCTCTCTCCCTCTCACCCTCTCTCTCCTCTCTCCCTCTCCCTCCCTTCCTCTGTCCCTCTCCCCCACTCACAGATTCTCTCTTTAAAATAAAATTAAAAAAAAATTTTTTTAATTTTTAAAATTTTAATTTTAATTCAATTCAATTAAAATTAATTTACTAAATTAAATTAATTAAAATTTTAATTTTAATTTAATTAAAATTTAATTAAAATTTAAATTTTCTTAAATTTAAAAATTTAAGAAATCTGTAACACAGAACTCCAAGCTGAAGTAATATTCTCAAACAAGTATTTAAGACTATGGAAGATGCCATGGTTCAGAAACACAAAACTTAAGAACATAAAAGGGGTATGGGGGAAATTAAATGAGAGTTGACTGAGCTAAAGGTGGAAAGAGAAGAAAAAGACAAATCACATGAGAAAAAAAGATCAGAATCTTCCCTCCTGAAAGTGTCAGAAAGAGTCTCTCTTTTGCCTCCCTTCCTTTATTTCTCTCCTTCCTTAAATTTTCAGCTCCATCCTGCTCTGCCTGCTATGTTTATGAGGACAAGTTCTATATCACTTCACCACTGCTACAGCCACCATGTGAAATCCCTGACTAAGTGTCCTTCATCCTGGAGCTTCCTTATTTTCTTTCTTTTTTTTTAATATTTAAAATTTTTTATGGGGCGCCTGGGTGGCTCAGTCGGTTGGGTGGCCGACTTCGGCTCAGGTCATGATCTCGCAGTCAGTGGGTTAGAGCCCCGCATCGGGCTCTGTGCTGACAGCTCAGAGCCTGGAGCCTGCTTCGGATTCTGTGTCTCCCTTTCTCTGACCTTCCCCCATTCATGCTCTATCTCTCTGCTTCAAAAATGAATAAACATTTAAAAAAATTTTAAAAAAAAAAAGAAAAAAATATTTAAAATTTTTTAAATATTTATTTTTGAGAGAGAGAGCGCGCGCACGCGCGTGAGTGTGAGTGGGGGAGGGGGAGGGGCAGACAGAGAGGGAGACACAGAATCTGAAGCAGGCTCCAGGCTCTGAGCTGTCAGCACAGAGCCTTATGTGGAGCTTGAACTCACGGACTGTGATATCATGACCTGAGCTGAAGCCAGATGCTTAACCGACTAAGCCACCCAGGCCCCCCAGAGCTTCCTTATTTTCAGAGTGGAGCATCTACGAAATAAATAAGCAACATAATTTTATAGCATTGTTATGCTAGAAGAGCCCATCCAAAGAATGTCAATTTCTTTCTTTTCTTACACACTACCCCACCCCTACTTGAATTTTGAGGTGCTAGTATTTATCTTTCCCTTATTTATGCATTTTATCAGGTAAATACAGTCATATGAATAGAAACTCTCAGGAGTGTGCAAAAATAGTCCCTAGTGTAAACATAGGCTCCTGGGTTCCTATCATATTGTCCAATACTCCACACTCAGGTGAGCCTAACAAGGAGATGGTTTAAGAAACACTATGTAAAACCACATACATTCAAGACCCAAGATTTGTGATAGGTCAAATTCTAACCATTGGAGATTATTTTATGTTGACCACTATTATCATTCCACCAAGAAAAAAAAAATTGCCTTTTATTGCATACCCAAATACATTCAATGTATTCTCCCACTTGATTCCAAAAAGAAGCAAGTACTATTCTTTTTCCCTTTTTTCAGATGAGGAACTTAGAGAATGTTCATAATATTTCCCAAGGCTACACAATTAGGAAGGGGTAGAGCCAACATTCAAAATCCAGGTTGGTTTAGCTCCAGTGCCAAGGATCTTTTCCTCCACCACACAGCTCTGGAGAAAACGAGAACTTTACTTAAATTGTGCATAGTGATAACTTCTGACTCTGAAAAAAATCCAATGGAAATTTTTAAAATTAAAAAAAATTTTTTAACCAAAAATAAAAAGCAAAACCAAGTAGTTTAGACACAGATGAAAGGAGACTTTGTAAATTAGAAGACAGAATATTTTTTTTTTAGATTTTTTTTTTTAAGTAATCTCTATACCCAACATGGGTCTCAAACTCAAAACACTGAGATCAAGAGTCACAAACTTTTCCAAGTGAGCTAGCCAGGTGTCCCTAGAAGACCAAATTTTTTAATTCCCAGAATGTGGCACTGAGAAGCAAAAGGATGAGTAATATAAAAGAAATAATAAGAACACATGGAGAATACACACCAAAGTCTCACATGGATCTAATAGAATATTCAAAAAGAAATTAAAATAAATGGAGACAGGAAATCTTCAAAAATATTATGGTTGAAAATTTTCCCAAATCTAATAAATCTATGTGCTCTCATTTCAAAAGTTCAAGTGACAAACAAGATTTTTTCAAAAACATACTACTAGATACAGTCCAGTAAAATTTGTGAGGATTAGAGATCAAGTAAAAGTATTCAAGTCTACAAGAAAATGAGAATTGGTTGGCAGAAGTGTAAACTAGGAATGGCTAAGAGGCTGTGATGTAGTCCAGGTAAGAGATGTTTGGACAAGACTGGCCTCAACGGCATTGTTGAGAAAATAAACCCATTCAGGATATATTTTGGAAGTCAAAACTAACAGAATTTTATTCCTTTGTCTATTAAGTATTAGTGTCTACCATTTGCTAGAGGTATGCCAGTAGATAAAACAAGTGGAGAATGAAGGAAAGAAGTTAATCAAGACTGATTCTTACATTTGGAGCTTGAGCAGTTGGGTAGAAAGTGGTACAATTTCATACAGTTAGGAGCAGCAATTAGCCTTTATTAAGCCCTATTAAGACTATATACTAGGTACTTTATTAACATTATCTAATTTAATTCTCACAATAAACTTAGGAGATACATATTTTATCCCTCTATTTTATGCACAGAGAGGGTAAATTTGTCCAAGACATCACATTGGACTAAGCCAATATTCGAACACAGGTCTGTTCGAGGCCATACCATATCAAGCAGCTTTATGATTTACAAAGTGCTTTCATACCTGTCCTTTGATTCACTCTCACAGCAATGTCATTACATAGGTAGGGAGCTCTCATCATTTTTCCCATTCCATGAATAAGGAAATTCAGGTTCAAAGAAGTTCAATGATTTGTCCTGCATCACGCAGGTAGTGAATGACAAGTCTTACACTCATACCCAGGACTCTCCTTCTCCATCTTTTGTAATCTCTCCAGTATACCTTGATGATGTCTCCAAAACCAGAGTCCAAGTGATTTCAGAGAGGGCAGTGTGATGTTTCTCCATTCCTAACATGGAGGAGACCCTGAAAAGAATAACAGGCAGAGAGTAAGAAGAAGAAGGAAGGAAACTTACCAAAAATGGATAAAGGCAATCAAGCTTCTCCCAAATCATTGGTTCTTAAAGATGGGTCCCTGGATTTATTAGCATCTGCATTATCTGGGAACTTATTAGAAATGCAAATTCTTAGGCCCCACAGCAGACCTATTATATCAAACTCTGGGCGTAGGTCTGGCAGCCTGTTTTTAGAAGCCCTCCAGGTGATTCTGATACAAGGCAGAGTTTGAGAAACACAGTCTTAAATCATTATCTTCCCAAGACTGTGCCCCTTTTCTAACCCAGCTGAGGAAGTCCCAGCAGCTCTCAAGTCAGCTGCATTTACTTCTAACAGAATAGTATGAATGCTGCTTAAAATCTGATACTGAAACTACATCTGAAGCTTTAGGAAAGGAAATTCAAATAGAACTTCTCTAGCAAACCCTTACCCTGGGGTATCTACTCTTTTACTCCATGTGTTCATGAACCCTGATCTTCTAAACTCAAGGTGTATAATTTGATTTTTCTTCCTAATTTTATTGTCTTGCCTTACAGAAAGGTTCTGCAAAGAATCCTTCCAGGAAATAACCAGGTTAACTCTATGCATTTTTCAAGGCTAAATTAGGCAGCATATTGATGTGGCCTCCAGAAAATTAAATGAGTAATGTGTCATCATATATTCACAGTCATGGGCATTATTCTTTCATAATTTAGAAGCTCCATCTTATTAAGTATTTTTAAATCTGCTTATAATTTTTTCAAAGGATTTCTAGTATTATGTGTATAAACTTATATGTAAATATATATATATTTTTTTTTCCTGAGGATTCCTATTTTAAAAACTTTTGGCTTTCTCACCTTTAAAATTAAATAGCAATACTAAACCCTCAAGATTATTGTGAAGACTAGACACAATACAGTGTTTGTCACCAGTATACACTTAATAAATTGCATCTAATGTGATATTTTCAGCTTAATCTATTAAATCTAAATTTTCCAAATGGCCCCAAATTTTTCACTCTAATAAAATTATTAATAGCCTGGGAGAATAATAAGAACTTAAATTTTTAATTTTAAGAAACTTTAAATATAGGAGAGAATAAGTACAGTAAAATAAACTTTATATTTCTCTTTTTCTTAACCATAATACACCAAGTAAGATGTTTTTAAGAACTGTGGGTTGTCACTATCTAAGTGGGTGTGGAAGAGAAGAAATCACTAACAGAATGGCCCTAGTAGGGGAGAAAGTGCTCACAGAGTGAGGAACTTGAGGACTAATACGAAAGTGAATGGTTTCCATCCTACTTCTTCTCTACCAGAGAAGGGTAATGAATGTGTGCAGCCTGTGAGCTCAGGCTGACTGCCTTGGAATTTGGGTTCTATCACTTGCTAGCTCTGTGCTCCTGTGCAAGTCACTTAACGTTTCTGCACCTCATCTCTAAAATGGAAACCAAGGGGTGCCTGGGTGGCTCGGTTGGTAGAGCATGCAACTCTCAATCCCAGGGTTGTGAGTTCAAGCCTCATGTTGGGTGTAGAGCCTACTAGATAAATAGATAGATGATAGATAGATAGATAGATAGATAGATAGATAGATAGAAAGATAGATAGACGATAGGTAGAGGCACCTGGATGACTCAGTCAGTTAAGCATCTGACTCTTGATTTCAGCTCCGGTCGTGATTTCATGGCTCATGAGTTCGAGCCCCACATCAGGCTCGGCACTGACAATGGAGGAGCTTGCTCGGGATTCTCTCTCTCCCTCTCTCTCTGCCCCTCCCCTGATTGCTCACTCTCTCTCTCAAAAAATAAGCTAAAACAACTAATTAATTTTAAAAAGTAAATAAATAAAATGGAGACCAAGAAGCACTTAAATTGCCTGGCACATAAGACAAAAATGTTTTCAAGTGTTTTATATGACCCAAGCACTCTAGGTATATGTGTACAAATTTTTTTAATCCTCAGAACAGTCCTAGGAACTATGATCATTTTACAGCTAAAGAAACTAAGTTACAGAGAAGTTGAATGATTTCCCCCCAGGGTCCCATAGCTAGTTCAGTTGCATACCCAGGATTCAAACCAAGACAGTCTGGATCCAGAACCTTCTTTTCATCTGCTACCCTATGTCTCCCTTATAGCAAACAGGAGCATTTATTATCGTCACCACCACCACTTCTGCAGATGAAGATGTATATGTTGTAACTCCACAAAACTGACAACATTGACCAAGTGCCCACTGTGTTCAGAACACAATGTCAGGAACAGTTCTAGAACTCTGTCACTCCCGTCAGCAGCTTTTTTTTTTTAATTTTTTAAATGTTTATTTATTTTTGAGACAGAGAGAGAGCATGGACAGGGAAAGGTCAGAGAGAGAGGGAGACACAGAATCTGAAGCAGGCTCCAGGCTCTGAGCTGTCAGCACAGAGCCCAACACAGGGCTCGAACTCAGAGACCATGAGATCATGACCTGAGCCGAAGTCGGAGGCTCAACCGACTGAGCCACCCAGGTGGTCCCCATCAGCAACTTCTAATCTATTTGAGGAGATAAAATACACAGAAGTAGGCCAGAATCTACTCACTACTTATCAGATGTGCAAAGGAAAAAGAGGAGGAAGGGAGGAGAGAGAGAGAGAGAGAGAGAGAGAGAGAGAGAGAGAGAGAGAGAGAGAAGGAGAAGGAGAGGGAGGGAGAGAGAAGGAGCCTGTAGCTCTCATTTCCTATCACTTATTTCACCTTGCTCTCAAGCACTCATCCCACTGATGTGATGGGGGAGAACATGAGAGGGAGACAGTTGGAAAACATAAAACCTAAGAGAAGATGTGCTTCTTCGTCTTGTTTCCTTCCAGTTCCTGCTGCCTCTGCTATTCCTTGGTCCCTGACTAGCATCCTGTAGGCCTTTCTCTCACTGAAGTTAAAGACTGATGTCTTGCTCACTAGCATGGCCCTACCCTGGTTCTCACTGGAACCACCGGTCCTCTAAGACATCTGCAACTGCTTTGAGGTCACCAGTGCAGGTAGCTGGCCTTGCTCTTTGCTGTGGTATCTCTTCACTTTTAACTACTATGGACAACCCCCCCTTCACCTTCTCAGTTCATCACCCAACATCTCCCAAGTATCCCAATGCCCCAAGACCACACAGAACTTCTGGATCCCCTAGGGAACAGACCATAGAAAACTAAGGCCAAACTCTTGGGCACTTCTTTCAGCAATTCCTACTCTACCATCTAAGCACTTCATAGTTAGGAATGTTATGCTAAATTTTGTATTTCTCTTTGGGGTTTACACTGTCTTTGGATCATGTGTGAGGACAGCAGGCCAGGAGATTACATGTTTTCTATCTTTATATTTCTATCTTCTTATCCACCAATATCTGATCCCGGGGGGGGGGGGGGGGACATCATTTGTATCTGCACTTTGCCTCCTCTCCTGACTCCCCTCTTTCACCCAGCACCAGAAGGTCTTCTGATTTCATCTTCCCTCCAGGAAGGGACATTCCTTATATCATAGACTCCTTTCCTCATTCTGGCCTTTTGGTCTAGTCCTATTAGAGAAAATATTTTGGGAAAATAAACAGAATTAAGAAGAGAGGAAAATGCAACAGGAGTTATTTGAAAATATTTTCTGTTTCATAGACACACACCATTAAGCTGCCAAGGGGGGTTGGGTTAAACACTTGATAAGGTGCTATAAAGTTCAAAGGAGTTCAAAGAGGGAACAATCATCAAAGGTAAAAATAATCCAGGAAGGCTTCCTGAAACCAATGGGATTCAGGCTGAATTTTTAAAATTTTATATTCCTTGGACAAAAGGAAAAACCTAGCATTGCAGGAAGGGAAAACCAGGTGAGCAATGGCATGGTGTGTGTAAGGTTTCCTGTTTGAAGGGAGTGCAAAGGGTTTGTTTAGAAGAACAATGCAATGCAAATTGAGATTGGGCACTAATGGCCAGCTCATGATGGACTTTGAATGCCAGACTAGATGCTGTCACAAATGCTGCCTTTTTCATCCTCTCAGAAACCCCATTAGGTGGGCAATTCCTGTATCCCCATTTTAGAGAGGAGGACAGAGGCTCCAAGAAATTAAGTGGCTTAAGACCAAACAGCCAGTTAGTTGCAAAACTTTTAAGTCTCAATCTTCACACAGACCAAATAAAGTTATGTTTAACAGCCAGTGCTTCCATCTTCCCCTGTGATGCCTTGCTGAGGAGAAGTTGATATCCATATACCTGGAGTCGTTTTCATCCTCACCAACACACATGTTCACACACGTGCACAAATACATACACATGTGCACACACAGAGTTAGTCTGACGTCAGCATGGATTTTTTGTGCAGCTTGAACTTTCATCTGTGTGATGTAGGCAGGACAGATACTGTTGGTACTGACAGTTGAAGGCAAATTGAATTTTCTCCTCGACTTTTCCATAGGATGTCGTTTACCAAGCACATCCCTTTTCCATATGCCACAGGCTCTGAAAACATGACCACACAAGGCACAATCACATAATGCTGCTGTTACAAGCTCCATTCAATTTACTTTGAAATGTCATTAAAAATTGCTCCTGTCAGAGTACAGATCTTGGAAATGAGAAAGGCCTGTTGGTTGTTGCTGCAGCTGATGGGCTATCACTGTTTTAGGCCACAGATGGAAACGGGGCAAGGTGGAGAGCTGGGCACAGGGAGAGCCTTTCAACAGGGGATGAATATAAGGGTGTGGGGAGGCTAACAGGCACTGGAGGGGTGGATAAGGTGCTCAGAAGGGACCAGAGTAAATCAAAACACCCCTCCCAGTCTCCATTCCCACCTCCCAACTATCTTTATGATGAATAAGACTCTCAAAGCCCTACTCCTTCTCCACTCAACACCTCCACTTGGAAAATTGATAGAGGTCTAGGTATCCTTGAAATGTTCAAATTTCCCTTAACCTAATTACAGTTACTTCGTCCCAATTAGGTTAAGTGTACCTACTTTCAATCCTAATCAATTTTTAGCATAGAGGTGTGGATTGTTTGATTCACATTCCTGTCCTTTCCTGCTCATTCCCTCTCTATTTTTAGCTTTTTCTCTTCAACTTCTCTCAGAAAATGGGGCAGAATTCTCAGCTGACTCTGTATCTTAATGGACTCCTGTTTCTCTTGCTTTTTTTCTTGTTTTTAAGCCTATTTACTTACATTATATAATCATACCTATAAGCACAAGCCATTTGTTCTCTAAATCCTACACCAATGGATTTGAGACAGGGAGCAAAGTATATTAAATGTCAGTGCTTTTTAGCACATATTCACCATGAGGGTCAAACCGGGGGTGCCACACACAGAAGACTGTCCTAGTCATAGGTGCTTATGGGGAGACCACTCTGAACTCAGAGCTCCCTCCAGCTCTGGATAAGGCAGGCCAGTTTCTCTGGGTGTGACATGAGTGCTATCTCAGCATTTGTTTGCCTGGTTTCCATCACTGGACTCTAGTGTACAATGAACTCTTTTCCCCAAGGAGAGTCTGTCTGTCCAGAGGTGTACACAGGCATATTATTGCTTTTCTTAACTTTTGAGTATTTTGTTCAATTGCTACATTTTGAATTTCTATTTGTCACCACTTTGTCCTGCACACATGGTCCTCAGGACACACTTTTCCCACACCTTTGGACATTTTCACATTGATCTCTCTAAGACCCTACCCTCCTAGAAAACAACTCCTGGAAAGCCTTCCCTAAGTATGCCCACAAGAGTACAGATGCTTCTTTGTGCTCTCATCATATTTTATACATGAAAGCAACTTTTAGGGCAATCTTCACACTGGAATACAATTGCTTGTTTGCATCTCTGTTTCAAGAGATGCTGGGTGCTAGAGAATAGGGACTCTATTAGGGTCTCCAGAGAAATAGAACCAACAGAATGTGTGTGTGTATAGAAAGAGAAATTAATTTATTCAATGACATTGGTTCATGTTACTGTACAAGCTTGGCTAGTTCAAAATCTGATGGGGGAGGAGGGTAGGTGACAGGCTGGAGACTCAGGAAAGATTTGCAGTTCAAGTCCAAAGGCAGTCTGCTATAGAACCAGAAAGAGGCAATGTTGCAGATGAAGTATGTTAACAGTCTGCTGGAGAATTCCCCTTGCTCAGGGGAGGAGGTCAGCCTTTTGTTCTATTAAGGCCTTCAACTGATTGGATGAGGCCCACCCATATTAGGGATGGCACTCTGCTTTACCCTATGCACATTGGTTTAAATGTAAGTCTCATCCAAAAACACTCTCACAGAATAATGTTTAACCAAATATCTGGGCTCCATGGCCCAGACAAGTTGACACATAAAATTAACATATCCCATGAACTTTGTCTCATTTGTCTTTGACATCCTCAGCACCCAGGAAAGTCTTAATAGACAGGATTTTTGTTGAATGAATGATGTCCAATAATTAGAGAAACAACTCTCAGAGACTTGAAACATCCAGTTTAATGTGACCCACACATTTCTTTTTGACTTATCAATAGAATTTTTTAAAATATCCTCTATAAAGTAGCAGTATTCTATTTAGAAATTGATGGAAAATCTGGACCTGTAGGCAAAAATGTTAGTAAAAAATCCTATTAAGAGAAAAATAAGCCTCTGTTCAGGGATAAGAAAGGGTATGTCATGGCTGTCCTTAAAACTGAGACCGTATACTCTCATGGTCCTTCTCCTTCAAGGGCCCTGAGTAGAAATGGAAATACATAAAGCAGAACTTTCAAACTAATCCCTAGGCACAGCCTGCACATTCTCTACCATTGCTGTTACTGTTATGCCACATGAACCACCAGTAGAGATAGTAATTGATAGAGTGCCGGGTTTTGTCCAACAAATTCGGAGAGGCCACTTTCCCACTTCCTCATTCTTTGGTCTAGTTTGACTCTTCAAACCTTATATATGTCCCCTGAACTCAGGGGGAGAAGGGAGGTGAATTGGATGTACCACTGTGAATTATACTAAGACTATACTTAATAGAATGTCTTTGAAAGACCCATTATGATATCATAATACAGAGATCACATGTGAGCATTCTACCTAACCAGCAAGAGAAGAAATACTCCCAAAGTTGCTTGAGGATTTTATTCATTTATTCCAGTCCCTTGTTTAATAGCACTAGTGAATTGAGCTCCTTCTTTGGGACTCATTTTTGCAGTTTTGATGTAGCTGTACAGTTTTCGAGAGGAGCAAAGTGAGCACTTATTCATTCATTCAAAACTCACTTATTGATGCCCTGTGTTAAGCCATGAAGATGAGTATGAAATAGCTCCTGGCTTCAAATAGCCCAGTGGGTGGAGGCAGCCATATACAGATGGTATGGTAGCATTATCTGTGTTAACAAAATACTGGACACCAACCAAATGTCTCCAAGAAAAAATAGCAATTATGGAACAGACCCATAATCCCTAAACTTTGGAAACTGGAAGTGACTTCATAACTTACTTGGCAGCAGAGCCTGATATGATCTAACACAAAGCTATTTAATATCTGTATTATTCCTCTTAAAGTGAACATTCTCTACCTTTTAACCAGAAATATTCATGTGTTTGATTACCAAATGCATCTCAAGACACTACTGGGGACATTATATAATTGATGGAATATATATCCTATTATCTTTATAAAAACAAGCAAAAAAGGCTGTATTTGGGGGACTCCTGGCTGGCTTAGTTGGTAGGGCATGTGACTCTTGATCTTGGGGTTGTGAGTTCAAGCCCCACACTGGGTGTATAGCTTACATAAATGAATGAATGAATGAATGAATGAATGGCTATATGTGAAAACATATTTGGCCCCAGGGATTTTTACTAAAGCCCGAGGACCTGTGTACTGATAGAGTGGGATTCTATCAGCAATGACAATGAATGAGTCACATATAACATCATTGAGTTACAAAAACATGATGAATGAAAGAAAGCAAGTCACAGAACAAAACATTCAGTATGATACGTGTTGCTAAAGTTCAAATCCTAACAAACTTAACACTATATTGCTTAGGAGTATGCATATTTTGCCAGTACTTAAAATTGTAACTAAAAGCACAGGACTCATAAACACAGATTGTGAATGGTGGTTCCTCTGTGAGGGGCCCTCAGTTTAAAAGTGATAGAGCAGTTGGTGCACTGGCAGCATTCTGGCACAAATGCTTGATGAAGGCATTCAGGCAGGGTCCCCACTTGGGGCCAGAGAGTATAGGAAGAGAGCCATGTGGGGTGTGAGGTGGAGTTATGTGCTCTGCTAATGGGAGGCTGTTATAGTCCTCCTACAATGACTTCTTTGCAAAGTTACTGTGTTGAACCCATACCTAACCAGACAAGTGACTCACTTTTCTAGGCTCTTCTTTCTCTTTGCCCTAGTCTTAACTTCACATGCCCTGATTAGACTAAAGTGGAGTTGGTTCAGATAGAAGCTGGCAATGGGGGATACGCTAAAAATAAAGGCTGCAGTTGTGTGGGGAGCTCTGATGAGAAAGTATGCAATTAATAATCTCCACTCAACAGGAAGCCAAGGTGTAATTGATTCATCTCTAAGTTTGCATTCCTGATGTTATGAGAATTTCAAACAATTTATGAAAATTGCTAATGAGAATGCAAACCATTTTGATATTTAGAACAGTTAGCCTCATTAAAAACCAATCACAATCTCTACTCACAGTCCCCCTACCTCATTCTACTTTTGCACACAGAGGCTGCCTCATTGGATCTGACTGATGAGTGGAGCCTGAGATGAAACTGTAGAATTCTTAAATGTTATAAACTTTAGAGTCAGATGGCAGTGCCCTCAGTAGTTCTTGGGGAAGATGTAAACCTGATTGGGAACAGTGGATGTGAGAGAATAATATTTATCACATATCCTTCATTGTAACTTACGGCAGATTTTCATTCATCCATTTATCCATTCATTCTCTCCTTAGACAATGTCCCAGGCACTGTGCCAGACACTGCAGGTTGGGAAGTTGAATATGGCCCATGCTCTTAAAAATGCTCCCCATTAGAAATGAATACAGGGGCACTTGGGTGGTTCAGTTGGCTAAGTCTCTGACTTTTGATTACGGCTCAGGTCGTGATCTCACAGTTCATGAGTCTGAGACTGCATCAGGCTCACAGCATGGAGTCCCTCTCGCTCTGGCCCCCCATCTCTCTCTCTTTCTCTCTCTCTCTCTCTCTCTGTCTCTCTCTCTCTCTCTCAAAATAAATAACTAAACATTAAAAAATGAATACAAACAAGAGAACAGATGATTACAAGCAATATAATAAGTGCTGTTACAGAATAAACACAAGAGCCAACCACTGGACAATTCTATAGAATAAATAAGACTGCTATTTACTTACGGAATAAAATTAACTGTGCTCTCTGGAGATGTGCATTAAGAGGACCAAAGGTGCTGCTGAAATATAAGGAAGTGCTAAGCAAGGACAGAAAGGCTCCATTAGAAGGTGATAGTGAGTTTTGAAGAATGACTAGCAACCAGCCATGTGAAAGAAGGAAAACGGGAGAGAAGCATGAAGGAACAGTTTTGTTCCTCATGAAATAAGGCTTGTTCTTTAGCTTGAATTATTTGACCATGAAGATATCAAGTCTACTTCCTGTCAGTTCCCTTCATTTTTGAGAAATTTTAAGTTAAAGATTTTTTAGGTTATAAATCTGCAAATTCCATTTGGACAAGGAAAAATTCCTGAAGGTCCAACAGACCAAGTATACGTAACTATCCTGGGGAATCTGGAATTGAAAGCCTATGTGGGAACAAATAAGTGTAAAGAATAATAAAAATAGTTTCTATTACTTTAGTGCCCACTCTGCCCCCAGGCCCTAGATGGGGCACTTTGTAAATAACATCTCAGTGAGCCCTTGCAAAAACTGCAAGTGGTGTGCTTTATAGACGTTGCAACTGAGGCTCAAAGCAATAAATTTACCTGCCCAAAGTCACAGAGATAGTACGGGAAGGACTAGTTTTGTTTGATCTCAAGACTTTGCTCCTGATGAAAATGAAATGAATTAAGAAAGAAATAGTAAAAAGCTTTAAGAAGTCATATAAAGCTCTCGCTGTTCTGGATCTCTCTAACTGTAATTGTGTAGGAGAATCTAACCCACTCTATCACCTCCCATGACCTACAGAAGGACCCACTTCTCCTTGTGTAAATGTAATCAGAATAAAGTAATAGTTTTAAACTTGTATTCTTTTACACTCTTATCTTAAGTGATGCACATTTTTGAGAAGCATTTCCATCACTTCCTTACAGGCACAAAATAATCTGTATAAGTTCCAAAGAAACCACCAGATGGTAACGCTGGCTTCAATAAAATAATCAAGAAGTTACTGTGTGCAGTGGATTTTATTACTGGTGAGAGTTACACAAATATATCCCACTTTCTCCAATGTACAACAACAGAATCCCAGAGAGAACATCGTCCAACAGCTCAAGGGAATAAATAAACAGTATTGATATCGAACCACAATATCCCCTGGCATAAACAACAAAAATAAGCCTTTACTTTCTCTTTTAAAAATTCTGAAGATTTGCTTCAGCAAAACATTTCTGAATCACAATGATTCATTTCTGAATCATTTATTCACATAAAAAGACACCCTCCTGTAACGGTCAAGGTTGTCCAGAGAAACAGAACAAATAGGATGTATATCGAGAGAAAGAGACATTTATTTTAAGGAACTGGCTTACACAATTGTGGGAGCTGGCACTCCCAAATCTGCAGGACAAGCTGGCAGGCTGGAGACTGAGGGAAGAGTTAATATTGCAGTCTTGAGTCTGAAGGCCATCTGGAGGCAAAATTCCTCCTTCCTCATTGGACCTGTCTTTTCTCTGAAGGCTTTAGACTGATGAAGCCCATCCACGTTATGGAGGGTAATCTTCTGTACTCAAAGGCTACTGATTTAAATGTTAATCATAACTAAAAAATACCTTCACAGCAACATCCAGACTGGCATTTGACCAAATAACTGAGTGCCACAGCCTGGCCAAGTCAACACATAAAATTAGCCAGCACATCTCCCATATCCCAAATCTCAATAAATGGCACCACCATGCACCTGACTGCCCAAGTAAGAAACACGAAATCTAGATCCTTTGTCTTCCCTCACCCCACATATGCAAGTTCTAAAAAGACTAACTCCCAAATATTTTTAGACTTAGTTTCTTCCTCCTCATCCCCATGCCTACCACTGAACACATGTATCTTACCTGAGTTATTAAAATGGCCACCTAATAGGATTTCTTGCCTCAAATGTCCTCCTCTTCTTACATTTTGAAATCATTAGACTCCTTTCCCTTCTTAAAATGCTTCAGTGATTCTTCATTGTTTTCTAAAGAAAATCCAAGCTCCCTAAATTATGACCTACAGGTCCCTCATGATCTGGCCTCTGTTTACTTCTCCTGCTTCATCTCCTACCTCTTAATCTTACCCAAACCTGGACAACTATTTGAAGATGCCAAATACTCCATGAATTTTTCATATTGTAGTGACAGTTCACATGCTGCTCCCTCTGCTAGTAATGTCATGTTCATCTGGCAAATGCCTACTCCTCCATGATCATGTCCCAAATTTTCCTTCTTCCTTGATCATGCCCACCTTTGCCACCCACACCTCATACCATGCATAGTTACATTCTCCTTTCCCTGAGTTCCCATGGTACTTCGTTCATATTTCTATCAATCTCATTTCATACACACATAATACATCTATTTATATGCTTGTCATCAGTGATTTTGTTAAAAGATTAGATTTTAGTCTTTATCTTTGTACCCACAGTTCAAAAGACAAAGATAATGCCCAGTATAATGCCCAACACAAACACCCAACAAATGTTTGCAATGGACTTTTTACTTGTTTGTAAACATCTCCTTTTAGACTTAAGCTCCTTAAAAAATGAGAAAAATAATGGTGTCTGTTTGGTTTACCTGATGTTTTTGGCATAGTGCCTGGTGCATAGGACACAGCTAATAAAGATTTGTCCAATGAATGAGCACCTTTGCTATTAAATTTCATCATCTCAATCTCAAATATTCTTTCAATTTGTCTTTTACTGAAGTCTTCAGCTAGGTAGAAAGGCTCTTGTTGGTATGAACTAGTCTTCTACTTTTTTGTTGTTCTTTATCCTCTTTCCCCCTACCCATCCTAGGTCTAGAAGAATGTTGGATACATGCTACGGATTTAATTGATGCTTTCTGATCAAATGATGAATAAGTTTTACACCTTTCTTGTGTATTCTTTTCTCTGAATCAGAGCTTCCCTATACCAAAACCTATCCCTGAACCTGTTTTAGTGAACTGTTGAAAATCAGGCTGAGTGAGTCTACCCAACAAAGTCCACTCTATTCAAGAGAGATGGAGTGCATATCTCTTGTGATTAACCTGTACACATCTCAGAAAGGCACACACCCATACTCTCCAAGAGGATTATATTTCATCCTGATGCTCAAATGGATGATGAGGGCAGGGAGAGTCAGAAGGAGGAAAGCCTCTGCAGAAGAAGAGAGTTTCAGAAGGTACCTTGGGACTAAACTGAAGCCAGAGCTTTATGAAGTTGTGGCTTTATCTAGAACCAAAAAGCAACAGCTCACCCTGAGCCAAGCAACTCACTGGTACCTCTTGGGCAAGCATCACCCGGGAGGTAATAAGCCCTTTACATCAAGAGTCTTTGATCAGAGTTCTGGGCATCCCAGCCACGTGTACAGCTAAAACTTTGGACTCCCACATCTCATTCCCACTTTGACTCCTCACTTCTGCTCTATTCCTTTTGACCGTGTCTTCTATTTTAGGTCCAAGGTCAGACCTGAAAGGCCTAAAAACAAATATGACTTCTCCAATGTCACCCTCTTGAACATGGTTTTATAGGATAAACAGTATATCAGAATGGGGCTTTGGGTTAAGGCAGATTTAATAATATCTACTCCATAGATAATCTTAGTCCATTCAGGCCCCTACAACAAAATACCATAAACTGAGTGTCTAATAAACAGCAAACATTTCTTGTAGTTCTGAAGGCTGGAGGGTCTAAGATCAAGATACTGGCAGATTCAGTGGTGAAAACCTACTTCATGGTTTATAGATGGAGACTTCTTGCTGTGTCCTCGCATGATGGAAGGGCTAGGGAGCTTTCTAAGGTCTCTTTTATAAGGACATTAATACAATTCCTGAGGACTCCATCCTTAAAGTCTTGCATCCAAATATCACATTGGCCATTAGGTTTCAACATATGAATTTTGGAGGAACACAACATTCAGACCATAGCAGGGTAATTTTGTTTATTAAATGAGATAAACAAGAGTAGCTATTAGCATCATTCACCTCTCTTTGTCCTCAAATGTAGGGGTAGATGAGCATATAACCAGACCCAGTCAATTGTCCCACCCTTTCCTTCTGATCACAGTAATTGATAAATGGGCATAAGGCCCAGGTATAACAAATGAGCTCAATGTTTATGAAGTTTGGAAATGGAAGATGGGAGATTAAGTCTCACTTTTCTTTGGAATCATAAGCTCTAAGAATGACATAAGACTCTAAAAACAAACTCGATAGCCATCTTTACTCCCACATAGAAAGACCCTGGCTGAGAATTAAGCCAATAGATGAAATCTAACCAATACTTACAGGAACTGTATCTTAATATGTCTGAACTTCAGAATCTAGCAGTACGTAAAGCTAACTCTGATCTTAGATTTTCCAGTACATGGACTATTGTCTTCCAGTACATGGACTAGTGTCTCTTTTTTGCTTACTCTAATTTGAATTGGGTTTTCATCACATGAAACAGACTATGGAACTATATAGAAGAAGTTCATTTCCTCAGTTTCTAGGGGCCAGATTCCAAAGATGAACAGTAAGGGAAAGGAGTCAAAATCCCTGCTTACTACCATTTGTTCTCAGATCAGGTACCATCTGGCCTTTCTGAAAAACTGCATTCTAAAATTTACTGAATCATGTGTTATATCAGGAGGATGCGTAACAAGGAGGATGATAAGAATTTTTAGACAAAAGGATCTACTCTTCTCAGCTAACCAATAAGAAAACCGGATCGTGTCTACAGATCCATTTTTATATCAGTCTGTGCATCTGTCTGGGTTTGGTCTGGCCACTCTAAGCACTCCAACAGAGGGACCTTAAGATAGGAACTACTTCATGATTTATCCTGGTATTCAGAGATCTTGGAAGCCATGTAATTCATCTCCAGCTTTGTATAGAGAGAAACTGATGCTCAGAGAGACAGTGGGGCATGACCAGAAGTAGAGCTGTTAGAGCTAGATTCAAGTCTAGATTCCTATCTAACCACCTGTTCCACCAGAAAAAGGGCAACCATGTATTTTCAATGCCACCAATACCACCCCTTAGAAGCACTGATAATGGTAAGACACTAAGCTTTAAGGATTTCCTTCTTTCATGCTATGAGATCCTGAGCAGGTTATTTTTTTTATATAAATTTTCTTAACGTTTTTATTATTTTTGAGAGACAGAGAGAGACAGGCCATGAGCAGAGAAGGGGCAGAGAGAGAGGGAGATACAGAATCTGAAGCAGGCTCCAGGCTCAGAGCTGTCAACACAGAGCCTGATGTGAGGCTCAAACCCATGAAGTGGGAGATAGTGACCTGAGCCGAAGTCAGCTGCCCAACTGACTGAGCCACTCAGGCACCCCTAAATCGTGAGCAGGTTATTAACCTTGCTCCTCAGAGTGTGACCCCCATACCAGCAGCCTTAGCAATATCTGGGAGGCTGTTGGAAATGCAGAATCTCAAGCCCCACACCAGACCTAATGAAACAGAATCTTATTTTAACAAAATCTCCAGGCAATGTACATACACATTAAAGTTAGAAAAGTATGGACTTAAATTATCTGAACCTCTATTTATTTCTTCATCTGTTAAATGGGATAATAGTAACTACCTTGTGAGATTGTTCCAAAAATTATAAGGTAACTTGCAAACCATCAGATGCCTTGATTGAAAAGTTTAGATTTTTTTCAAGGAGATTTAAAGTTCAGCCACCTGGCAACATTACAATAAAGGAAATCTTGATACACTGCTTTAATTTAATTCAAATTTCTTATAGCTTATAGTAATGATTACAGTAGGAGCTGGAAAATAATTCAGATTAAGAAACAATATATTTAGTTGTTGGGTTTGGGGGGGGGGGGGAGTCTGCTGTCTTGGCTCATTCCCTAGAGAGACAACCTGGCTCAAGGAATTTACCTTCATTCACTTCAGTGTCTGCATCTGTGAAGCAAGGATAACAATGTGTTATGTAGTGATGAGAATTCAGTGAGATAATCCACGAGAAGCACTTGGCACATAGCCTAGCACATGGCATGTTCCCAGAGAAAACCAGCTACCATCACCGTCATCATCATCTTTGTCACCATCTTTCAGTCGTGTCTTCTAATACGTCCCCCAAGGACTGTGACTTGGGGAGGTCCCAACACAAACACTCAGGACAGGAGCCTGTCTCTCTTTGACGTGAATAATGAATTGAAATCTTCATTTTCCTTCCATAAACATACACTCATCAAGGGCAAGTAAACTCAGGTTTCTCATATTTAAACTTCTCTAACTGCTCACTAGTTCTCTTTGTCCTGGCTAAGGACATTTTTTTTTCTAAATGTTGTGTACAGAAAAGCTCAAGATGTTTACATGCAGCCTGCTAACTTCGTTTTTATCTCCTTCAATAGAGCACAAATGATAGCATTTCAGGTGTTGCACAGCTACATTCAGTTCGGAATTACTATATTTTCACCAAGTTTTCATACTATCTGCAATGTGATTCTCCACAGGGGCTTTGCAGAATACTAGGATTCTAGTTACTTAATTTATTTTCCTGCCCCACCAATTATATAGAAAGAGCCACCTCCATTTTTCATATCAGAACAAGTTCCAGAAAAGGAGATTCAATCAGCTCACATTTTGGCATACATACTATATTACCTCAGTACAACCCCTAGGAAGTAACTGAGTCCCAGAGACCTTTGATAACTTAGTAAGTGGTAACTGAGTCATGTTGGTAACTTGCCCAAAGTTGCAAAGTTGCAATGTTGTTAGAAAGGACAACACTCAGGTCTTAAAAAGTTCAAAGTCGCACAGTCCAGGGTCTCCCAAACCATAAAGCTGGGTTATTCTTCCCAGTGTTTGACCTAATCTCTTCTTCTGTAGTCTCAGCCTAATTTATCTTATCCTGCCACCTACGTACAAATCTTCAGGAATTCCTTTTTAAGTCTCACTCACCTTGCCCTTCTCACAGATATCTTCTTGGGAAAAAGTGGTTCAATCCCACTAACCTCAGAGCCAGCCATCTTTGAATGGGAGCAGGTGAACCAAAGTGTGATATGTTCACTCCCTTGAGGGTTAGGGTAAAGAAAGGAGAAGCCTGTAAATTGTGAACACCCTGCAGTCACAATCTGGGTTTCTGACTCTGAGCAACTGAGAGCACAGGGAGTAATTGTAGACTCTTGCTTTTGTATTACGCCTGACAATTTTCAAAGCACATTCACATCCTTTGAATCTTCCGACCATCACATGAGGAGGGCAGAACAGAATTATGGTGCCTCACACTTTCAGGTGAGTAAAATGAGGCTCAGAAAGGCCAAATGATTTTTCCAAAATCACAAAGCTAGTGAGCAATCAGGCTGAAACTAGCTGGAACCAGGCTATCTCTCACACATATTGAAAAAAAAAAAAAAAAAAGCTCAGGATGGATCCTGCTTTAAGCTACTGTTAGAAATGTTCTGATCATCACTTGCTGCTTTAATGGAGATGAACTGGCAGTTAGCTGAGAACAAGAATAGTACACAAACCTACTATCACAAGGAAGCCTGGAGTGGGGTTGGATGTAGAAAGGGGGTGTAGAGAGGAGTTACTAGAGCCAGTATCTCAAACTCCATCATTTTATTGAAGACAAGATCTGACCATGCCAGACCAACCCATTTGCAAACGTTTCGGGCTCTGGTCCTAGATCAGGTTCCTGGGGAACAGGGACTTTATGTCTCCACTGGCCAGCACTCTGCTAAGCACAGAGTACATTCTTATACAGGTTTGATGAATGGATTGATTAATTGATTGATTAAAATGTGTCCATGATAACTCCTGGATTTTCTATTTTAAGGTCATTGCCATCAGCTTTGGTTTTCTCCCCACTTCCTCTCTAGTCTCTCTAGCCCAGGGTGGTGTCCGGGCTCTTTTAGCCTATTAAATAGTGCAAGCATCCCTGGTCCTGAGACAGCAGCTTTCAGCTGAACCAGCCAGCAGTTCTTGTTCATTCCTCTCAGACACATCAGATTTGACATTTCCCCCAGCAGAGGGATTTCTTGCTGCAAAACAAAATGAAATCAATACAGTTTTATTAGCCATCTAGTATAATAAATTTGACCCAGATGACAGCCTCTAGGCTCAATCCAGGCTGAGTCTGAGATCCCAAAGGAACATGTGTAAATACTGTCTACACCTCCAGCCCTCTCCTCTCTGTTCCCAGCACAGACATCCTGATTCCATCTTTTATCACTCCGCCTGAACTTATGCACAGTCTCTAAATCACTCTCTAGGGCTCCAAGCACTCTGTCTTCTGCCCTTTCTGCACCTGACTCAACATTTCTCCCTCGTGTGGCGTTCAAGGTCCTTCACAATGAGGCTCACCTCTCCTGCTTGATTTTCTCACTGCTCTTTCCTTGCTTGATCATCCTACAGATCAATGGAACCATGCCCCAGATGTAGCACATGATATGTAGTCCTCACCTCTGGGCCTTTGCTCATGCTAGTCCCTCTGCCTACAATGCCCTTCTTTACTTCTTTACTAGAATTCCTACTCATCTTTCAAGACCCAGGTCTTCTGGGAAGCCTTCCCTAAGGGCCCCAGAAAGAGGCAGTTTCTCTCTCCTCCATGTTCTCTCAGTATCTTATGTATATCCTGATACCTGGCATATTATCTTTTACTTTTCATTTACTCGTCTCTTCCTCTGCTTGTAAACTTCTGCAAGATGGAGTGTTATTCAACCTCTAGGCATCCTTGAAGTCCCCATGCCTACCTTAGTACCCATAAAAGGCACACAAAAGTGTGTTGACCTACACTGAAAGAGTTATTGATTGCCCACATCTCTGGAGAACTTGGGAACGATTGATTCAGGCAATTCACATGTTACAGGCTGGTAAGAGCTACTGAAAGTTAAGGAATGCCCTCATAAGAGTATGCAAATTAGTGAAGACTTTTAGGGTACAATATAACAATATATTTCAACATTTTCAATGTGCAAACCCTGACTTGGCCATTCTACTTCTAGAAATTCTTCCTATAGACATTCTCACATACATGTACTAAGAAATACCTACAGGAATATTCAGTGGAGTTTTGTTGATATCAGAAAAAAAAAGATACAACTTAAGTTCCATTAATAGAAAGAGCAGCTAAAAGGATAATGCCTAACCTTTACCATGTAACACTATGCAATTACTAAAAAGAATGAAATAGACCTGTATGTACTGATTCAGAAAGACATCCGAGATATGACAGGAAATCAAGTTGCAGCACCGTGGAAAGAAAAATACCCCAAACTGTGAACAATGATTATCTTTAGGACATTTCCATCTTTAGAACAATTTCATTCTGAACTCTATAGATTTCCATACCTTTTTTGTTTTTTAAGCAGAAGCCTCCCCACTTCCTCTCCAGCTTTCAGACTGGATGGACTGGAAGATAAGCCTGGGGCTATTCACAAATCAGAAAAGCTTTTCTGCAGGTGCTCCAAGAAGGAGGTACAGCTGGGACTGATGCTCCCTCCCAGTTGCCAATCAAGTCCCCTCTTTTTGTGCTTAAACATGGGGGGATGGGCAAAGGGAAGGAGAGTGGTTGGAACTGAACAGGAGGCAGGTTGGTGGAGAACTGTGACATCAAAAGCTGCTTCTGCCTCTCTATCCCCTCAAGGCTGCCTTGTCTACACCAGAATAAGAAAGGAAATGAACTTCAGGTACATCAACTAACTGCAAAAATAATCCTCCACCTTCACTTTCAGAGGTATTTCATCTCCCACCCCCCACCCCTCATCCGTCACATCCAGGGCAGTGTCACCCATGGCAGAGAATTCTGTAGACACAGAGGCTGGCCCACCCAGCACTGCCTGCAGAAGACAGGGACACAGCTCCTTGAACAGAAAAAGGATACAACCACTGAGTGAATTACATGATTTGGTAAATTGCCTAATCTAAACTTTCTCTTTGGATGTGTCCCTTGTCTCTGCTTTAAATGGTGGAAAACGGTGCATCTCTAACAAGTTTAGTCAAAGAAAAGACCCCAAAAATGAATATTAAGCTAAATGTAGGGAGATATTATAGACTCAAAGATTATTAAAATCATGAGAATAATTCTTTTCTGATACATTTGAAAGTCTAGATGAAAAATACTACTCTGTTAGAAAATATAAATTGCCAAAAATGATTCAAGAAAAAAAGATGAATTTCTGAATAAGCTACCAATAACCAAGGAAGATACTGAGAAGGGTTTCAAAATATCCCCTTTCAAAAGACACTTAGTTCAGACAGTTTTGCTAGAGCGTTCTACCAAACCTTTAGGAATAAATCAAAGGCACAGCAACAAAGAGCTATAAAATACCTAGAAATAAGCTTAATAATATGAAAAAAACAATAAAACTTACTGAATGACACTATCGGTCTTGACACACCATATTCTGAATTGGAAGACTTGATATTATGAAATATTGATTCTCCCTAAATTGATCTATAAATATAATTCTTTTTCCAAGGATAATTTCAGTTGGATTTTTAATAGAATTTGGAAGGAATACACTAAAAACCCTTTTTAAGCCTTTAATCGTTTCAATCCAAATATCACCTTTACTTGTAATTTTCTTTATAAAACCTGTGTTTTTTTAGTAAAAAATCACCACTTCCTTATATTCTCTTTATTTCCATAAGCAATTAGGTTTCTTCATTGGACTACTATTTTGCAAAAAAAGAAACAAAATTCATTATATTTATAAAATAAACATAGCCTATTTAATATTTATTATATACCTTACCCTCTGTGTGAATGTATAAGATTTACATTATCTCATGTAATTCATGCATCCCTCTATAAGACCCCTTCAGTTATAGAAAGTACCATTTCTTTATTTACCACTAAGAAAGAAAAATCCCCACCATTTCATCTATACATCCCAATGTCAGAGCCAATAAAATCAAAAAAGGAAATGTTTTTCAAATCAGTGAAGGATGCTATTATCCCCATGGTGTAGATAAGAAAACTGAAGTTTATTTAGATTTAAGCCGCTTCCCCTCTATTAGTTTCTTCCGTGCTCTGGCTTGGAAACATCCTGTGTGGATTGTATTTCCCCATCCATCCCCATCCCACACTTAGAGCTGGTTTTTTGCTTGTTCATTCATTTTTAATTAAGTATGTGCACAAAAACTGCACCACACTTTTCCAAGTAGAAACATTCAATATACTTAACTCCACAAAGGCCAGTACTGTTTTAGGCACTGGGTTCTCTGTGTTGAAAGGCAATTTTAATGTTTCATAGAACCTAAAGACTGGACCCCTCCCTCAGACTATTTCAGGTGCTAAATAGGGCTTTCCCTTTTAAAGCAAACATCTCAGTTTGGGGTAAGGCTGAACCCGAACACTTGAAAAGAGAAGCAGCTTTCCTTAGTTAAAAAAAAAAATTTAAAGCATTTAGGGACATCTGGGTGGCTCAGTCGATTAAGTGACCAACTCTTGATTTCAGCTCAGGTCATGTTCTCATGATCAAGCCCCAAGTCCAACTCTGTGATTAGCATGGAGTCTGCTTGGAATTCTCTCTCTCTCTCTCTCTCTCTCTCTCTCTCATTCTCCTCTCAAAATAAATAAATAAATATTAAAAATAACATAACCAGGAAATATCATTTATTATTAACTACCTGCAACTTCCATCTTGTCCACTTCCTTGGTTATGACTTCTTGAACCATGCAGACTACGTTTGATTTGCACATAAGTGAAGAATGCACTTCACCCAAGTCTTTCCCAGATTAAACTGCACAGTCCCTTCAATCCTATTTTTTTGTGACATGATTTTTTGGAACCTCATGAACCCAGTCATCCTGTTGAAAATGCCATTTGTAAAATGTTTCTCTTTTAGTTTTTTAAGTTTTTATTTCTATTCCAGTTAGTTAAAATACAGTGTAATATTAGCTTCAGGTGGACAATATAGTGATTCAACACTTCCATACAGCATCTGGTGCTCATCACAGCACGTGCCCTCCTTAATCCCCTCACCTGTTTAACCATCCCCCACTCCCTCCCCTCTGGTAACCATCAGTTTGTTCTCTATAGTTAAGAATCTGTTTCCTGCTTTATTTCTTTTAAAATATACATATTACTAAAGTGTCAACATAGAAAAAAAATGACAGATTATGAAAAAATATTCATAGCATATGTTAGAGGAAGGATAACTATTTCTCTAGTATTTAAATGCCAAAAAAATTCTATACCATATATATACAATATATAATTTTAAAAAATTTAAGAACCTAATTGATACCTGGACAAAAGATATGAGGCCAAAACTCATACAAGGGGATTTACAACTAGTAAACAAACATCTAGAGAAATAATCAACCTCATTAATTAAAAATATAAAGACTAAAAATGATTATGAGGTGCCATCCTATATGTGAAATTAATAAAGAAAAAGAACTTTTTGTCACAATAACATTCAGTGGTATTAAGGGTACAGGGAAACAGATGAATTCAAAAGTACAGATACCAGGATAAATGTATGCAATTGCTTATAAAACAATTTGACAATATATAAAACAAGCAATAATATATATGCTCTTATCCCATAAAGTCAATTCTGGAAGTCAGTCTTAAAAATTGAAAATATTCTGGGGCGCCTGGGTGGCTCAGTCGATTGAGCGTCCGACTTCAGCTCAGGTCACTATCTCACAGTTCATGAGTTCAAGCCCCACATCTGGCTCTGTGCTGACAGCTCAGAGCCTGGAGCCTGCTTCGGATTCTGTGTCTCCCTCTCTCTCTGCCCTTCCCCCATTAACACCCTGTCTCTCTCTTTCAAAAATAAATAAACATTAAAAATGTTTTTTTAATTGAAAATATTTTATATTGTTTATAAAAGAAGACTCAAATGTCCAAGAGTTTAAAACCAAGAGATTGGTTTTAAAAATTCAATCTACAAGGACACCTGAGTGGCTCAGTCGGTTAAGTATCCAACTATTGGTTTAGGCTCAGGTCATGGGATCGAGCCCCTCCTTGGGCTCTGTGCTGATAGAGCATGGAGGCTGCTTGGGATTCTGTCTCTCTCTATGCCCTTCCACCATTCAGGCGCATACACATGCAAGCTCTCTCTCAAAATAAATAAAATAAACTTAAAAAAAATCCAACCTACATTGTCTAATATAATGGTTTAAAAGTCTCTGTGCCCACACGAGAAAATGGCAATAATATACAACTTATATTAAACAGTTAATAAAGTTAATATTAAATTTTTTAAAAAGTAAGTTATAAAGTTATACATGCACTGTTATTTATTGCAACTATGCTTTAAAGAAAAGAACTCATAAGAAAAAAGACTAAATAAATACACCAAAATGTAGATAATTGTTTTATTGAGATAGTGGAATTATTTTTACTTTTTTATTTACACTCTAGCCGGGAGATACACGGAGACTGTAGTCTGGTGTACTCTGAGAGCCAGCAAAAATATCTAACACCTCTTCAGGAAAATTCAGTTCAGTGAATCTTTGCTTTGACTAAGAAATTTTATCAAAAGCATTTTTAAAATCACAATAATGCATTTATTTCAAAAGCAAGTGTTTCCAAAAACAATTTTCCTAAAACCACTTTACTCCAGTATCTGGAGGCTGGTAAAAAAAAAAAAAAAAAAAAAATATCAGTTCGTGAGGGATGCATATATATTTGTATAAAAAAAATGTCATGGCTATTTTCATTTGGGAACAGATCTTGCAGTTGAAATTATAAATCTGTGCTGTTTTTACCAGAAGTAGATAAAAATATTAAAAGGACAGCCAGGGTAATATCTTGTTATGAATAACTTCCCAAACAGCTCCTTGAGAACATTTGGCTCTACCCATTTCATTTGCTGCCTATGGTGGAAAGGATCTGAGAGACCCTCTGATCCCACTTGGGACTCTGACCCCAATGCTGACAGATAATAAGACCTTGCGCAAGTTACTTCACTTCTCTAAACCTTAGTTCTCTCATCTGTAGAGTGGGAATAAGAATACTTAGTTACAGAGGCATTGTATCATAAGGAATAAATGAGAAAAGGTGTGCATTTTCAAGAACCTAGCAAGGCAGATGGTTGGACACAGCATCCCATCCTAACAACGGCCCTGAAGATCAGCCAATGGGGCAACTGGCAGGAGATTGGAGACTGGAGGAGAGAAAGGTCACAGTATTTAATCTTTGCACACCCCAGGTCTGGTGACATCTGCCTTCCCCTGCAGCCACAGTTCCCCATGAGACAGTCTTTAAATGGCAGCAACTCTCATCCAGCCTCCAAGACCACCATCTCTTCTCCTTGCTTCTCTCAGCCCAGGAGTGATAATGGCTTCCTTCCCTTGCTAGTTTCCAGGGACTCCTTGTGGGATCCTTATCTCTACACCTTTACAAACAATCCCTTCATTTCACACTTGTTTCAAAAATTCCAGCTGAGGAATGCCAGCCATCTCCTTCTGGGACCTGGACGGATCCAAAGCCTTACAAAGAGAAACAAAGAAATAGCACCCTAATGGTCTAGCAATAGAGTGAGGAGCTACACAGTCCTGCTCCTGAGGCCCTGGGTTCTTAATGCACCTCCTGTTGATAATGCGTCCTCCTGTGCCTCTTGGGCTCCCTTATGCCTGACTGTGCTAAGGATACCTCGTCTCCCACAAGGTGAGGCCTGTCTTTCAACTTTCCAGTGCTGGGCTCACACATCTGTTTTCCTCACTACTACATATCTCTTCAATAAACGTCCCATTTCCTTGTCCTCACACCACCTTCAATGCCCAAGAGCCTGGAGGACAGGCCTCCACACATTGCTGGTGGCCCCTAGAGCCAGAAAAGCACTTTGCTGCAGCCCCCATTAGCTTAGCGCTTAGCCCGTCAGAAGGAAGAGAGGATGAGGACTCAGATTTGGGCCAGGAGACCTCATACTGTTATCAAGGAAACAAAATACATGAAATAGGAGCAATTTAGGTCCTGTTACTAAAAGGAAGCTCATGTATATACATTCTCTTCTGACCTAAGCAGTATCCTCTCCAGCTCTTTCTGTGACCATGATTTTCCCATCCTCTACCCTTCAGAGAGGATGCTAGAGCACAGCCTCACATATGTATTCACAATGATCTGCCGCAGTAACTAAGCTGCAGTGGGAAGCAAGCTCTTAATATTCCTTTGTGTCCTGATTTCGTTAACATTTTTAAACTTGCTGTTATCTAATTTTCCTTCTTACACCTGTTCACATATTTCATCTGGATGGCAGCTTGCCACATATTGACCCATAAAATGAGAACCTAAAAACTAAAGGATAAAACCAAGAGTCTGGAGAAAGCTGAAAATGATTTTAACTACTCTTCAGGGATGCTGGAGAGGAGGAAGCCTGTGTAACCACCACGGTTGGACCAGCTAACCACCAAGGCCCTTCCAGCTCTGAGAATCTTTGGAAGAGTGGCTTTTGCCTGGAAGGTTAATCTCATGCTAGCAGGCCCAGCCTCATTTACTGCCAGGATCTGTATCCCCGGCCCTCCAGTGGATGGGCGCTAGGGGTGCTCCTTGACTCCTGCCTGCATCACCGTCCTCACCCGGCCTCTAGAGCTGGTCCTGTCCAAAGGCAGGTCTGAGAGTTTCATCCTGAACATCTCCGCACAGGGTAATATCTTGCCCAAGGGGAAGGAAAGAGGCCTCTGTACCTCTTCCAGTGCATGCCCTAAACACAGTGCGTTCTCAGAGAATATTTGCTGAATGAATAAGACTGTGTAGTTCCCGATGCCTCATCCACATCTGGCAGCCTTCCCAGCAGCCACAGGGCAGACACAGTGGTGCACTGGTTTGTGCAGGCCCCTCCAAGGGTCTTTGAACAGGGGCTTCAAAACTGAAAACATAATTGCCCAAACTTCCTTTCACTGAGGTTCTGAATGTGATTTAGTTTCCCTAATCAGATGCCCTGTCCTGAGACTTAAATTCAGAAATTAATTTTGAATTAAATTCTGGGGAGAGAGACAAAGTATGAGGCATCAGTTCTCAGAGTAGAACATTGTTGAACCTCCTTAGGTTCAGAGACCACAGCTGGGACAGCAGCTTCCTGATTTTGGCAAAGGGAGGAACCCTGCAGTGTGATTGGGGGAGTCATTTCTGGAAGCTCGTTTTATATTCTGTTTCTTTGACCCTCCCAGTAATTCTGTGAGCCATACGTGCTTTTTCACAAACCCTTTTCTGCTAACCAGGTGAACAGAGTCTGTTATTTCTATGACCTACCCATACACCCTCTCAGACTGATCCTGGCCTTTCACCTTCCATGATTATTCCTCAGATTCAGACTCGTACATGCTTCATCATGACTCAGTTTCCCTAAGCCATATTAACAACTTACTTTGCTAAGGGTCCTGGGCTAGACACTGGAGTTATGGGCATGACAAGGACCTAGTCACTGCCCTCCTGGTGTTTATAGTCTAGTGAGGCAGCTAATTATGTATTCACATATGTATCATCAGAGATAGGGACTCCAAGAAGGTTTTACATGGGAGATACGTATGTTCTGGAAAGTTCAGTTGGAAGGTGGCACATCTCCAATGCACAAGTGTTCACTGCACACCACTCTGAGCATCTTCTGGAAAGTGAAACAAAGATGAGGAAATGTTTTACAGGATGAAGAATTTTTAAATCTAACATGTGAAAACAACACTTGCTCACCGTAGTGACGCTGACTTCCATAAGGACAACACACACACGTGCCCCACCAACTCTACCCTGTTTCTTCATAATATAAGCTCCTGCCCATTGTTTACAACAGTGCAAGGGACACTCAAGATTTTACCCACCTGTGGCTGCTGGAAAAAAGTATGCTGCTTGTCTTGGAGCTTCCAATGTCCACATTGTGCCATCTCAACCTTATTTCCTGCCACCTCTCCATTCACCCTGAGGCTTGGGAACATCCAACTTTCACCATCCCCAAAACATGTCCTTCCCTGTCCCCTGTGCCTTTTCCCCTTTAACTCTTAAAGTCCTACCCATCCTCCATAGCTCATCTGAGTGCCACCTGCATCAAAAAGACTTCAATCGATCCCTATAGACAGGAAGAATTTTCCACGTCTGTATTGTAGACTCTTGACATTTACAGGTTTTAACATTTTCCATTTTGAACATTTTCAAACCACCCTAAAGGTCTAAGACATGGGCTTCTCTGAAATTTTGTTAAGAAGATTTTGAATCACAGCTGCTGTAAGGCTAGTGTACAGGAAGGTGTCACTGAGCTAAAAGGATGTTGAGAAGATTGATATAAACAAGGCCCTGGAGGACAAAGAGGGCAGAGAATGGTGGTGCTTTCTATTTCCACCATCACCTTTATCCCACTCTGTTAGAGAAAAAATTATAAGAGGATTGGTAAGAGATTAGAATCTAGTCCGTGAGCCCCAACAAATGGATCTGGAGGCATCAGGAGATACAAGCCAGGCTCTCTAAGAAGAGAAAAGGGGAAGGCTGGGTAGGGGGGATAGCCAAGGACCAAGGGGAGAACTGAGGCACTGCTGATTGTAAATCAGGGCTCAAGCACCAGATGTCAGGGAGAAGCTCAAGGCCTTAGGACCAGAGAGCTGACCAAGTCCCCAGGAATCTAGCATCAATTGTATTTCCGTAGTCCTTCATCATATCTACAAATAGAGCCTGATAGGATCACAATATTTCTGTTATATTTTTTCTGAATTCCATGTGTAATATGAAGCTATCGAGGATTCCTCAAGTGCAGAGACCCCAAAGACATTGGTACCCTCTGAAATATGAAGGTCCGTGGGACTTGGTGAATGCTTCCATCACTGTGCCTATTACTTGGGGGAGGTTGGGATCCAGCCTTCTTCAATAGACTGGCCAGGGACTTTATCTTGATGGTCTTTTGTGATCTCTATGAGACCACAGATCAAAGTGGGGCAATCATGGCAGTTGTCCACTTGACTATGTTGATTGGTCCGGGAGCAAAATCAAATTAAAGCTGTCCTGCGAATCTTTTCCCTTTGGATGTTTGGACTTGGGACCAGAGAAAACTCAGTCAGTCTCTCTCTGATGGCCAAAGTCAGATGTAAAACTTCTGAGCTGTCAGATGCTGTTTTCCTATCATATAGGAAAAGCCAGACTGCAGTTGAAGAATAGTAATAATTGCTAGCGCTTTTTAAACACCTTCTATGTACCAGGGACCATGCCAGGCTCTTTATGTGCATTAATTCACAACAACCCCAAGAGGTAAATAATATGATTATCCTTGTTTATGAATGAGGAAACTGAGGTAAAGCAAGCCTAAGTAACTTGCTTCATATCACACAGCTAGTAAGTAACAGAGCCTGAGGTCAGCTGGCTCCAGAGCCCATCATCATAACCACGACTCTACCTTGCAGAACTGGCAAAAATAAGAGAGTGAAAATAAGAGATAGCAAGAGGCCTGGTCATGTTCAAGCCCCTGTTCCCGATGTTCCAGACTGCATCTGGAACCATTCTGCCCTGTGTGGGTAGAGAAGGAAGCATGTGCAACCAACATGCAATTGGCTGTCAAGGTGAGTTGGTGCCTCTAGCAACCAAAAAATTCCTGACAAAAAGGTAGAGTCTCCCCAACATGTAGCATGGTGTCCACCACCTTCTTACTCTAAATCTTACTCTTCCCACTCAACTGGACAATCAATGTGAGATTACAAGTTCAAATAAAATCATAATTTTAAAACCTACAAACAGCCTTCCAGTACCCCAGAAGAAAGTCAAAAGTTCTCTACGTAACAAACAAGGTCCTTCAGGGTCTTGCTCCTGCTTCACCTCTCACCAGTCCCCTGCCCTTGCCCCTTTCCTGTGGTGATCTACAACTAGAAAGAGAAAAATGAGTTTCTATGCTCTCGGGTCCTCTCCCAACCCCACCACCATTTTATCTAAGCTCACCTCAGTTGCTCACAAGTAGTTTGCAGGATTGCTGTCTGCTCTCTGTCCTATTACTATTCCTTTATCCAGGGACAGAATGCCAAAGACAGAAGCTCAAGACCTTTGCACTCCCAAAAAAGGACTGCTCCCTTGGCTGACTCTCAAACACTGTACCCTCAACATTTTCTTTCTTTTAATGTTTATTTTTGAGGGAGCGAGAGAGAGACAAAGTGTGAGTGAAGGAGGGGCAGAGAGAGAGGGAGACACAGAATCTGAAGCAGGCTCCAGGCTCTGAGCTGTCAGCACAGAGCCCAACACGGGGATTGAACTCATGAACTGTGAGATTGTGAGCTGAGCTGAAGTCGGATGCTCAACCGACTGACCACCCAGGCACCCCCCGTCAACATTTCTGCCTACTGTGCCTGAGATTTTGCTACCTAATTAAAATGACACATGAGAAAGTGCCCTGCACAGTGCCTAGAACATAGTAGTTGCTCCTTCATTTTTCCTCTCGTCATGTCCTGAGATCCCTATTATTGAAGGGCTATTGTCCTCATCCTGCCCCTGTGAAAGCAACTCAGACCAGACTCCCCACTTCATCTGCCCTGTGGCATATCTGAGAACTATCAGGCCTCCTGTCCAAGTCCTAGTGTCTGATAATGGTTCAAATCCCATTGTTTTAGGTCAGTGTGGGTGCTACTCTGGGTCTGGGTCTGTGGCTGCAGGTGGGCACCAAACAGCCTAGCTGTGCAGAGGGAAGAGCTTCAGAAGCTGACACCCCAGCAGACTCGATAGGGCCTGCCCACACAGCACCTTTCCCTGACCCTAGAGTCACTATAAAAAGAACAAGCTCAAAGCAAGCTGTTCCGGAAGTACCATTCCATCTTCATAGCAATTCTATTTGTGTCAGCAGAAGAAAGAGGGCTGGAGCATCCCATTCTGGTACAATTGGAACAATTACCCCTTAAATGTGATAATTACAGTTTGATCATTTTGTAGGCAAAGGCAAGATTAGTTCCAAGATTTTCTCCTCCTTGTTGGAACTTTCTGTGAAGAAACTGTTTATGTTTCAGGGCCACAGGCTTCATATTTCAGATCCAGATGTGAATGTGCCTGCCTGTCCAAAAGGACATAAATTCTGATGTTTATCTTTGGTGCTGTGCTGCTATTTTAGGAGTGAGCCAAAGCAATTGTCTGGATAATTTAAACCAGAAAGGCTAGACCCTTTGCATCTGCCCATCAACTTAAGAGTTAGCTGTCTTGTCAGACACCATACTGACATCTTAACATCCATTTGACCAAGGTGGCAACATAAATAGTGGCGTTTTTTAACGTTTTATTTATTTTTGAGAGAGAGAAACAGACTGCAATTGTGGGGGGGGGGGGGGTTGGTGGGCAGAGAGAGAGGGAGACCCAGAATGTGAAGCAGGCTCCAGGTTCTGAGCTGTCAGCACAGAGCCCAATGCAGAGCTCAAACTCATGGACCGTGAGATCATGACCAGAGCTGAATGGATGCATCCAGCTGAGTTGGATGCTTACCTGACTGAGCCACCCAGGCGCCCCATAAATAGTATTTTTATCAAGGTCTTGAATACAGAAAAAAAACTGTATTCAGATCACATTTTGTACCTGTAAGTTGCATAAATGATCTGCCCATTCTGGACATCAGAATCTTATCTGCATGATTCAAGGTTTGAAACCTTGATCATGGCCACAAAAAGTTGGGAATAAACAAACCTAACCCATCAAATAAAATACATAGAAATTACTATGCAAATTTTTAAAGCATAAGTATATATGAAATCAATTATAACCACCACAGTGGGATGGGAAGTTATCTTCAGGAATGGCAAAACCATTTGATCCTGAGCCAGGTATACCTGGAGAAATATTTCTTCCCTATTCCTGTCCAGAAAGTCTTCATTTGTCATCCTGATTCTGCCTTACGATCCTTTTCTAGGCCCACACAGCCCATGTTCTGCATGTACTTGCCTTTCATGTCCACCTCTTAGTGTTGAGGTTTTGAGAATTATCAGTCACCCTTTCTGTAGTTCAAGTGAAACCTTAGATTGCAAGTAACTTGTTCTGTGAGTGTTCCTCAAGACGAGCAAACATTTCTAACAAACTTTAACTTGGTAAACGAACAATGTCTTGCAATATGAGTAGTTTGTGAGGCCGAATGTCACATGATCACAACAGGGCCAATGGTTCTTGAAATTCACTTTGATGTAGAAGTGCTTTGGATTACAAGCGTGTTTCTGGAACAAATCATGCTTGCAAACCAAAGTTTTACTGTAGTTCCAAGCTCATGCCTTAAGTGCTGATAGAATCACTACATCATTATTTTTATGGTTTGCATTTATGGCCATCATTCCTAATCTGCCAATACAAACATCCACAAAATGCTCAAACTTAAAGAGGTTCACAGTTCTGCTGTGCTTTCTGCAGCTGCTTAGAGCTGAGCAGTGTCACAAGTGTGCCTTGGGAAGAGTACCACCTCCAGGTGAAGGGCCATCTTCAAGAGATGCCCACCACCCACAGGCTTTCTACCCCAGGCTACTTTTCACGCCTCACAAACATCCCTTCCTGCCCATAGCACTTTGGGGTACTATAGTTTCTCCACTTCCAGTTCTGTCATATCCAGCCACACCTGTTCTGTTCATCTGTGGAGGATACCCTTTTTCATCTCTGGATCTTCCAAAAGCAAACGTTCCCTTTCATAAAGACTTCCCCATCTACTTCAACAAGAAATGGGTCTTGTTGGGTCCAAATATTAAACAGAATTACCATATGACCCTGCAATACTCCTAGGTATTTATACCAAGGAATTAAAAACAGATACTCAAGCAAGTACATGCCCACACATGTTCACAGCAGCACTATCCATTATAGTCACAAGGTGGAAAGGGCATAAATGGGTAAACAAATTGTGGTATGTATATCCAAAGAAAATTATTCAGCCATAAAAAGGAATAGAGTACTGATACATGCTACAACGTGAATGAAACATTATGCTAAGTGAAAGAAGCCAAACACAAAAGGTTGCATGTTGTATAATTCAATCGATTTCATATGAAACACCCAAAATAGACAAATCCACAGAGACAGAATGCAGAGTGATGGTAGCTAAGGGCTGAAGAGCAGGGGGCAGAGAAACCCTGCTTACTAGGTAAAGGGTTTTACATTGTAGTGATGGAAACATTTTGGAACTAGATAGAGGCGGTGGTTGTAAAACATTGTGAATGTATTAAATGATACTGAATTGCTCACTTTAAAATGCTTAATTTGGGGGTGCCTGGGTGGCTAGGTCAGTTGTGTCTGACTCTTGATTTCAGCTCAGGGCGTGATTTCGTGATTTGTGTGTTTAAGCCCTGCATTGGCTCCATGCTGACAGTGTAGGACCTGCTTGGAATTCTCTCTCTCCCTCTCTCTCTCTGCTCTTCCTCCCACTTATGTACTCTCTCTCTCTCAAAATAAATAAATAAATAAATAAATAAATAAATAAATAACTTTACATTTTTTTTAAATATTAAAAAATAAAATGCTTAATTTTATGTTATGTGAATCTCACCTCAAAAAGATAATTGTTTTTAAAGGAAAGAGGCTAAGTTACAGAAGAAGAAGCTACTAGTTAAAGGATGACTTTCTTGATGATGAGAGCTGAAAACAGGGTCAGGATGACTTGGCAAAATTAATCAAGGGCCCCCAAATTCTCACCACAGTGGTGAGATCAGCTTCCGCAAGGGCTGTGTGGAGTCCAGGGCTCCTCTCGAGAGCCTGGCAGAGCAGGCAGGTGAAGCCCTAAACCCGGAGTCTGAAGTCAGGGCTCCGCAGCTTACGAGCCAGCTTGACTTCTCTCGGAGGCTCAGGATCCCTCAGCTGCAAACCCAGAGAACTACCTCCCAGGGCTGTTGTGAGGGTCAGAACAAACAGTAAATAAGAAGGGACTCGTGGCCCACCACAAATACACAATGCTTACTTTTTGGTTCAGGGTTCAAACTCTAACTTCCTCATAGTGTGCCCTTGAACAAGTTATGTAACCTCTCTAAACCTTGTTCTTATCTCTACCTACCTTGCAGGCTTGTTGTGAGGCCTGGCAATAATATGTGCACAGCTTCACACCCTACCTGCTCAGTCCATTGAAGCTAGTATTAAATGGGCAGGGACAGGTCCTGCAGGGAAGGGAAGGAATAAGGGAAAGTGAGCAAAATGAATATTGGGGGTGAAGGTGGGTGTCAGTGGACATGTCACGACCTAGTGCAGGATTGTGGAAACCCAAGGGAAGCATGATCTTTATCTACTAGAAATGGCATACATCCTGCCCCTTCCCTCTCCTAGATCCATAGCAGACATTGCCAATCAACAGTAGTGTTCTTTCCTACTGCACCGGGATGTGGCCTTGTACAATCCAATGCTTTCTTCTGAGCGGTCCATCGAAAAGAGTTGTCATGAAGATGAAACCTATTTGCCACCCCTGTCTTAGAGAGTTTACATACTGAATGAATGAAAAAAGATGTGAAATAGCCTCTTGGAGGATGAGAGGTCATGTGTCCCTAACAGTAGCCATGATTTCACAGTTTGTGCCCTGTGCCCGATGAAAATAAATGGTGGAGGGGAAAGTGATGGTGCGACTTCTCTGTACCATGTATAGTGCGTTCAGTTCTGATCTCCATTCCTTACTTGCTCTGTGACCTGAGACACAGGTCACTTTAGTCTTCTGAACCTCAGTTTTCCCATCTGTGAAATAGGAGCAATAATCCCCAACTCATGGAGTTGCTAAGGAGCTCAAATGCGTTCATGTATATGAATGGGCTCCCATGAAGAGATAAAGCAACGTATCAGGAGTTCTTTGGAGACGAATGTCCCACTCCATGGTTAGGGAAGGGAGGACATGAGCCACGTGAGGCTTTGGCGAGATTTGCCAACACCAGCGCAGAAACTGGCCCTGAAGATGAGGAGACCCTGAAGTCTTTTTTCCCAGGCAGTTTCCTTTGAGATTCAAGGCAGCCAAGCCATCCCATGAGGAAGGTTTCTCTGATCAGGCACCTTGAGGCTGGAGCTATGGACTCTGCCAGGCAAGGGTTTATCTCTGGCCAGGAAAGATCCTGGCTCTCGAAGATCCTCCAGGTTGGTATCTACGACAAGAGACCTAGGTGAAATGCATGGCCCTGATTCCCAGAAGTCTAGACTAAAGGACTGAGTAAAGAACAGGCAAACACCCTTTCTTTTTAATGACACTCCCCAGCCTAACACCCTTCAGCGAATCCTCCATAGCCACAAAAGGAGTCAAAGAGAGCTTGAGGGCCAGCCCCACCTGTTCCAACCCCAGCCTCTGAATCCCTCTATCCTCAGCCCATTCTCTCCACCAGCCATTCTCTCAAAAGAATCAGACCCTCCCACGTGTACTTCTGGGCTTTTGCAAGTGCTGTTGCTCTTTGCACACTTCATACCACTATCCACCAACTCCACTTAACTAATTTTTTTACTCATCCTTGCAAATGAAAGACTTCCCAGGGCTTGCTTCCTGCTTTGGGTAGTATAAGCCTCTCTTACACATCCCCTTGGCACCCTTGTCCTTCATCATAGTATTGACTACAGTTAGGCTGATAGCAATCTGAGGGTAGGACTGTGTCTTATGTCTGGATTCTCATGGCTTAGCACAGTGTCTGATACCATAAATAGTGCTCAATACGGATTAGTTGAAGGAATAAATGAATAATCAATGAGAGACACTGTCAGGTGTGATGTAACATTGCAAAATATAATAATGTTTTACCAATTCTTTTGTTTTCTTTTTCTTTCCTTTTCTTTTTATCTTTCTCTTTGCTGTAATCAGCAAACTTGTATTGGGTGTCATTGTGTCAGTGCCAGCTCCCTAGTACAATCAGGAAAAAAAGGTCCCAGATTTGTAGGGGATAGAGGATGGTCACTTTCAAGCCATGAAAGTGTGAAATGAAATATAAAATAGCACACAACTTTTGTGACAATGGGCTCTTCTGACTCAAGGATTCACAAAAACTGTAAAATTAGTTGCAGAAATAAAGACAAAGGATGGTCTTCTGTTCTGTCCACATACTCCCTCTAGTGTCAAAAACTCAGAGTAAACTAGGGAAGGAAAAGGAGCCCATTGGGTCCCATCTGTGTCTCAAATCCTCATTCACCTGCTTTAAAAAATGCATTTGGATTCCTTCAGATCACCTATTCTGAGAGAAAAGGATAATGCAAGGAGTGGCCCAAGCTGCATCTTCTCTCCCTGAGGTCACCAGAGCTACATTCACAGAAATGGAAGGCTACTGGCCATCTCTTGCAATTATGTCCAGCCTGGGTTCCCAGACCTCTGGGCCTCAGAAGAAAAGTATTGGGGTCCTCAGGAGGGACTTGGAATTTCACAATGCCTGAGGAAATTGTACCATCACTGGAGATGAAACTGAAAACCACCAAAAAAATAGGCAAGTATTTTCGCCTTTAGTTGGACATCATCAGCAAAGTGTTGGATCAGCACTACATATGTCCCACTCACTAAGTGGTAGTTATCTATGTCTTAAAATGATAAAAAATAGGAAATTAAGTAATGGCTTCATGTATGCAGTTGGTAAAGAGTGTAAGATAGCTTTAAATTTGGGATTCATAGGAATAAAAACATAATTAACAGTGGTCCTTCACAATGAAAAAGGTAAGACCCACTCCCCTGCTACACTGTTGGCCTCTGAGGTGTGGATAAACTAGGCCAGGCCACGTCTTCAGACACTGAGAAGAGCAATGATTCATAAGCCTGTACTACTGAATGGCAAAAAGTGTTTCCTGGAAAGGTACTCAAACCGGCTTTTATCAGTTTGGGTTTAAAAACTCAAAATCAGGGCACCTGGGTAGCTCAGTAGGTTAGGCACCCGACTCTTGATTTCAGCTCAGGTCTGCAGAATATCTGTGAGTGATAAAAATGAGTATCTCATTTCGTGTAATAACTTCTCTGAGACGCTTCCAGAGTCCTGTTTCAATATCAACATTTTGTCCTCAAGACTTTCATTTCCTGTTTTTGTTTGGACATCTCTGAGGTCTAGAGGTACCTGGGCGGTGCAGTCAGCTAAGTGTACAACTTTTGATTTCGACTCAGCTCATGATCTCACAGTTGGTGAGATCGAGCCCTGCGTGGGCTCTGTGCTGACAGCACAGAACCTGAGATTTTCTCTCTCCCTCCCCCTTTCCCTCTCCCCTTCTCCTGCTCTTCCATGTGCTCTTTCTCTCTCAAAATAAATAAATAAGCATGTTTTTAAAATAAATGATTTTTTTAAAAAACTTTCCAAATCTCCTGAGAGTCTACTGTACAAACTCACTTCCTTAGTCTTTTTATTCTTGTTTTCAGTTTTATCTCCACCCATCCCACCCAATCTTCCAAATGAATCCTGTGCCCCAGTCTATCAGATCTCCTCACCAAACTATGACTATATTTCAAACATGTATTGGTTCATTCAACACACGTTTACCGAAGGTTCGTTATGAGCCAGGCATGATGCCAGGTGTTGGAGAAAACAGTGACAGATGTGTCTCTGCCATCATGGAGAATACAAATAGGAAGTGCAGGGGCATGGGCAGGGACACGGGTTCCAACAGGAATTCCTAACAAAAACACAAAGTCTACATGTGACTGGGGGCACAAAAGAGCTGGCATTTAAAGTAGGGTCTGAATGATAGGAAAGAATTCACCAGGTAAAGAGGAGGAGAAAGTGCTCCAAGTTGAGGGAACACCATTTGTAAAAGCCCCGAAGTGAGGACTGTGGAGATTACTAAATTATCCTTGTTTATGCCAATCCTTTCTCCTAGATCTTATCCCTACAATCTGTGCCTAAGAAAAGCCATTAACACAGGGCTTAAATCTTCTCTCTCCTCGATAACCATGACTGAGAACTATCATCCACAATTGAACTGAAGGATTTCTTCTCTATAACACTTAGATGGCACTAGTCCATCACTGCATTGTGTGGAAGTTATTGGTATACTTGTTCTATTTTCCCAACTAGGTTACAAGTTCTCAGAGAGCAGAAATCTTTGCAAATAGTAGGAACACAAACAATTGATCAAGCTATGTTTCTTTTAAGTTTTTTTTTAAATTTATTCTTTATTTCGAGAGAGAGACAGAGAGCGTGTGTATGCACACGACAAGAGAGGAGCAGAGAGAGAGGGAGAGACAGAGGGAGTGAGAGAGTGAAAGAGAGAGAATCCTAAGCAGGCTCCACAATGTCAGCACAGAGGCTGATGCTCGAACTCAGGATCCAGGAAATTGTGACCTGAGCCGGAATCAAGAGTTGGTCACTTAACCCACTGAGCCACCCAGGCGCCCCTGAGCTGTGTTTCTTTGCACTCCTCACAACATCTAGCCTTAAAGCTAGCTGGCACTCAGTGATTTCTGTGAGTGAAACTGAAAAAATGAAAATTGTCTTCAAGTCTGGAAAGGCAGTGATTGTTAAGAACTGTGAAGGGTCTGAGATCTTACCCTATTTGCAAATAACAAGTTAGCCAGCCACAATTTCATGAATGCTGACGGAAGACATGAGACTCCTTGGCCAGAGACAGGATGTAATTACTTAAGGCATGGCCAGCGGCCTGAGCCTCGGCATATTACGCAGCTCCCCCAGCCCCCACTCCCATGGTGGTGACATACACAGGCCCAGGCGTGTACCTGAGTGTGCACTACATCACAGAGAGGAACTCTGAGCAGAAAAACCCAAATCTTTTATAATAGGCAGTAAGCATGGGACGTTTTGCTCCAGAAGGACACTGAATTTCCCAAGGCTCCTCATTATACAACATTCTTTAAAAAGAGAGTCCATAGCAAAAGGCAGGGAGGGCCTCTGTGTGCAAGACATGCAGAAATGTGAGAGACTCACGGAGAATTACTTCCCAATATTGAGTAAAGTCAACAGGCATTATTAATAAAAGTAGCTCTTGCTTATTGGGTGTTGATATGCGCCAGGCACTGTGCTAATTATTTTACATGCATTACGTCTTTTATTCCTGCCAACAAACTTATGAGGAAATATTAACAAATCTATGTGAAAATATTTTTATAAATTAAGGCTTTCAGCATACAAATGGAAAGCAACAATGGAGAGTTTGGAAACACACACAGGTACATCAGGGAGGTCTCAGGGAGTGGCTAGATCTGTTAGCTGGAAACTGTCTGGACTCTCGCTCTATCTGCTATTCCTGCTTCTACTTCTGTGCACTTTTCCTGCCCACTGTCAGAGTATGGCTGTCCCAGCTCCCAAATTCAATTGCTGTAGTGCCAACCAGCTTCAGAAGATGATTAAGAATTCCTGACTCGGCTTGCTCGTTCCATGAAAGAGAATGATTGGTGCAGCTTTGGTCACGTGACTAATCAAAACTTCATTTCTGTCGTGGAGTTTTACAGTAATGTAAATAATAACCAATAAATATTAATGTATAAAGAGGTATAGCTTTTTTCATAATCATTACTTTAGGTAATTAAAAATATCGTGGTCCCACTTACTGGTCTTTATCCTCCAGTAGTCTGTAAGCTCCTCCAGAACAGTAATCATCATAACATTAGGCAGAATTACAGTCATATTGGATATATATATACATGATGTGCATATATGTATACATATACATACATATATGTATAAATATACGCATGTGTATATGTCATAACTTTGATGTATGTGTGTATATATAAAGAATTTTTTTAAATAATGATATCATACCGATGAGGTTTTGGGGTGATGGTGGGGGCTCGGGAGCTGGTGACCAAGAAAGAATTCTTGAAGATATCTTTGGTGCAAAAAAGTGATTTTATTAATGCACAGAACACGACCCGTGGGCAGAAAGAGCTACGTGGGTGCTGTGAAGAATGGCTGGTTTTACACTACGGAGTTGGGAAGGTAAAGTCAAAAGGGAGGCCTCCAGAGAGACTTTGATATGCTAAAGACGACTCCTAAGATACCCAAAAACTTGCTATTGTCAAGCTAAGATTGTTGTCCCTCTAGTAAGGCATTAACATTAAGACAGTAGGGGGTTCCTGGAGAAATATTATACTCTGTATTTGAGAATTTAATTTTACCTGCCATTTCCTTCTTGCCTTTGTTTCCCATATCACTATGGACGGGTGATGTTGGGGCTCCAGGAAACAGTCTACAGGCTTCTGGAGATTAGAATAGATAAGATTGCCTTTTTCTTGCAATTTACTAAGATATTTGTAAACTGATGGAGACCCATGGTCTGTATGACTGTGATCTCTATCAATTGGCCATTTGTTTTCTTTCCTTTCCTTTGTCCTTGGTCAGCCAGAAGTGCCTGAAGAATATCACACACATCCCACCTTGGGGGTGGGAGGGGGGATGCTAGCTTGCACTTTGTCCTTAGCCCGCCCCATGCTCCCTCATCTATAGTGACGCTCATAGAATATTCCATGATTCTATAATATTCCCATTTGTATAATAATTCCAATTATATGACTGTATACTATTCCAATTTGGAACATTTGTGCAAGTTGCTGAATCACCTTGAATATTTAAATTATTTCTAAAGTTTTACTATTATAAATAACATTCCAGGGTTTTAATTCTTAAAAATCTTAGCTACAGTTACGGTTATTTTTTCTCAGAACAGATTGTTAGAAGTGAACCTCTGGCTATTCATTTTTATTAGAATTTCATATATATTATTAAATTGCTTTCTAAAGGTACTAACTTACATTCTTGCCAGCAGTGTAAGTGACCTGATGTAATTGCATATTTGCTGGCATCGATACTTTTTTTTTAATTTTAATCAGTAAAACTGGTATATCTTTATGTTTGCTTTTTCATTTAACTGGTGAGATTAAACTGAGTTTTGTTTTGTTTTTCAATTTTTAAATAACCATTTATATTCCCTCTCCATAAATTGCCTGTTAAAGCCCTTGCTGGCAGGAATCAAGTGCTGTTCTTTAATGTGCCTCAGTGCTTACAATGGTGCTTGTTATGCAACTGATGCTGACAAAGCTTTGAAAACAAATAGCTAGAAAAATCTAGAGTAACTGTTTACATCCTTGTGAGAATAATTAAGCCACTAAAACCCAACCATTGTGTACCACTTTAAAATTTACGAAGAACATATCAACATACTTGAACCCCAGAATTACTGTGTGTTGTTATTTTTAACATTTTTTCCGTGTGGAACAAAGTCTGAGGTAACAGGTCTCAGAGGGTAAGTGATGAAAAACAGCATCGCTCTGGAAACGGAGAAATTGTTTCCCTCAAGACCGGAACTAAACTAACTGCAGTTCATCCTCCTGTACACAAGAGGGCAAAGGAGTAGGCCATGGAGCAGTAAGAATGAGCACCTCGCTGGACTACGTTTCCCAGGTTTCTGCGCGATTGCCCGGAACACTCAGCGGATGAGGATTTCAGGTCCCGGGTTGCTGGGCGGTGGGGTGTGACGCAATCTCACACCCAGGGGCGTAATGGCCTCGGGGTTTTCCCGGGGGACTTCCGGTGTTGAACTGTACCTCATTGCTAGGAAACGGGCGCCAGAAGGTTCTCAGACAAGGTCCCGCTTTCCTAGAGTGGTAACGTCGTGCGCCGGTTGGGAAAGGGCGGTGGAAGGAGCGGAGCCTCTGTGAACCATGCTCGAGAACTGTGGGTCCGTCTGTAAAGAGGGCCGTCTTAACGGTACCGAGGTTAGAATCTGCGCTGGGAAGGACGTTTGCTGCAGGCCGAAAACTACACTTCCCAGAATCCTCGTGGTGCCAGAACTACGTTGCCCGAAAGCCTGAGCGTGATTCAGCCAGCCTCTCACCTCCACCCGCCAGCCTCAAAACAGGAAATGTGGAGTCGCAGTGTTTGGCGGCTCCTGTGCTCAGACGGCCGTGCCGGCCGCCGGGTTTCCATCCTCGGCGGGCGTTTCTCGCCGGCCCTGCGGAGAGGTGAGACGAAACGGCTTGGTGTCGATGCCTGCGTGCTATTTGGGGATATTGCGGGTGGTTTGTGCCAGCTCCGGCGAGCGGTAGATAAGAGTGCCACGCCCCTCCCAGCCCCTGGTCCTGGCGACCCTGCCGCTGCATCTCGCCCGCTTAGATTGGGGCGGGAGGGGTCAGGACTGAGTAGAGAACCCCTTCTCCTCTTTTGAGAGCGAGCCCGTGAAAGCCTGGGGCTCCCACCTGGCTCCACCACTAGAGTCCCTCGGGCTTTTCTTTCTCAGCGCTTGGTTCCTTTTTATTATCAAATGAGGCTGGCAATCCCCGCCCTCTCCGAGGTCTGTCTGGAGTAATCTGTGTTCTGAGAGTTCTGGTTTCTTTCGTGGCTTGTTCAGACTTAAGCTGTTATTTGGGTGTTCTGAGAGTTCTGGTTTCTTTCGTGGCTTGTTCAGACTTAAGCTGTTATTTGGGTGCTGTCTCGGACCCAGGTTTTTGGTAGACACAGCATGCATTTCAGGTCAGGCCAGCTGTATTTCGCTGTTATTTCCAGTACTCGGCAATCACATTGTAGCCTTTCAAAGCAAAACAAAACGTGAATACTGGAACCTGCAAGTGTTGAACTTGTTAGCACCACTGTTAGCATTGTGTCCTAAAGGACAACCTGACTTGAGAGGTTAAAAGATGTCCAGAGTCTCCCCACACTCTTTAAGAACTCTTTAAGGTTGTCCGCGGAATGGGCACTTGGGACTAACCTTAGCATTCTCTGTTCCCCTTCTTAAATCTTCAGTGCCATGAGAAATGAGCCACTCTGTACCCACTATACTTTGTTCCATTTTGCTAATTGCTTCATTTTACTCACACAGTAAGATTGCAGTGGTTGATCTTGGATCTGTGAGACCGCTGTTTAGCTGCCAGTGTCTGTCACAAGGTATTTGGTTATATATTTATATATACTAAATGTGTTTAGCATACATACACATTATGATGGACTAATTTGAAAACCTTGACCTTGACCCACAGAGGGATCTCCTTTATTATTCAGTTTCTTTTTAAAAGATGAATAAGAGAAGGCATGGGAGGGTAATGCAGTTTGTCTAAGTTTTAATAGTGCTGGATTCCTAGGTCATGACTAGTTCCCAAAGGAGGCAGAACAGAAATCCTGGGGGTACTTTTTAAAAATACATAATTTTAAGTCCCACTCCAGAATAACTGAGTCAGTCTTCAGGGGTGGAGCCCAGGGATCTCTGTGTTACTTCTTAATTCTGGTAATTCTGATGTAGCTAGCAAAGCACATGTCATCTGACCAGCATATAGAAATAATGTATTAGTAACCAGCTGTGTCACTGAAGTGTTGCAACTCTGAATGTTAGTAAGTTAATATAAAACTTGTAGCTTAGATTTAATGAGACATCATTTTACTTGTGTTATCAAAAGTAAAATCTGGCCTTTTCTGGCAGTCTTGGTGCAAGGTAGGCCAGAGTGCTAATCCAAGATATACAACTTAGTAGCTTTGTGATGCTGGTTAAGTCTTTAAACTGTGAGTTTTTTCTCAGTCTTAAGAAAACTACAAGATAGATATGAAAGAATCGGAAGAAATAAGAATGAAAGGAAGGGCTTGGGGTTTTGTACAATTGTATACGTTTTGGGAACTTTTAAGGTATTAAGGACCTGTTATCCCACCCTGAGCTAAGAACAGTGATTCTGGTTGTCTCCTCTACCTATTAATGTGCTTTCAAAGACTTACTCTTAAAAGTGCTTATGAGTTGAAGTACTTGTGACACCCTACTATGGATGTCAAATGGCTTTTGCATTTCCTTATTGCCTCTAAAGAAGAGTGCTCTCTAAAGTCCTGCTGCAAAGGAGGGGGTCAGCACCCATCTCTTAGGATTGTGAAGATTTAACCAAAGATTACATGACTATTTGAGTACACCAAAGGAATGAATGGTCCACAGATCCTTCTGAATTCTCTGCCCTCCTCATCCCCATAGTAAATAGTGCCCAAGGTAGGAACAGCAAAGGTAATTCACGCATTGGTGAATTTTGCTCATCCTGTTCCTCCTGCCTGGATAACTCCTCTTTAAGATTTACTATCATTAGTATCTTTTCCAGATAGCCATTCTTAACCCTTTATTCTCATTGAGGGCCAAATGTCTCTTCCTTGTATTCCCTTATGGATATACCTTGATAGCACATGATTTAAAACCACAGCCTTTATCTTCATTGTACCCATAACACCTAGCACAGTTCCCTTTCAATGAGCAGCTTTCTACAGAACACTCAGAATTGTATTAGGCATTGGGGATTCAGTGATGAGCAATAACAGGTGTGGTTCTTGCTCATAGGGATTTCATAGTCTAATGCAGGGGTCAGCAAAGTTTTTCTGTAATGAGCCAGGTTACATTTTAGACATTGTGGGCAATACGGTCACTTGCGACTACTCTTGTCATGTTAACATGAAAGCCGCCGTTGATAATACGTAAATCAATGAGCATGGCTGGGTTGCAGTAAAGCTATTTAGAAAAACAGGTGGTGGTGGTGACGTGCAGGCTGTAGTTTTCTGATGTGATTCCTGACCTAGTGGGAAAGGTAAGCAGTTAACAGTCATATAAATGTGTAATTCATGAGGTGTGGCAAAACAGTGTTCTAGGATCCTGTGAACAAGCAACACCTGACGTAAAAGAGGCTGGGCAGGCTTTCTGGAGGAGACATTCAAACTGAACTCAGAAGGATAAACATGAGCAGGCAAAGAAAAGGAGAGCTTTCTTAAGTTTTTCAGAGAATTAGGGAGTTAAAAGAATCCTTAAGAGCAGAGAGCCAAAGAGGGGAGACAGGAGACTGCAGCTGCACCCTGCAGATTGTGGCTGTGTTAGGTATTTGGTATCTCTCCCATATTCAGTAGGAAGCTGCCTTTTGTGAAAGGCATTCAAATGTTTGTTGACTGAAATCAGAGGAATTGTGCACTAACCTGCCTAGCTCTGAGACCATAACATCTCAGGCAGTTACTTAGCACTTCTGAGCCTGTTTTCCTCATCCATAACATGAGAATTTTAAGGATAAGTATTAGGTGTGAAAGCAGTATCATGTCATATAAATATTACCTTCTCTCCTCCCCCACCAAGTAAACCTTGAATAAAATACTAAACTTCTAATCAAGGAGAGATAACTTCAGGTACTAATCAATCCTAATACAGTTGTTACTGGAAATATTGCTGAAACCTGCCCCTCTTTTTCCTCCAATTTTTTCTTTTCCTCCTCAGGTCTAATATTGACACACAGGCACATTGCTGAATTCTTCTAGATGGCACTCAAAGCCAAAAAGATTGCTGACTGCTGTGCTAATATGTGTGTGTATGTGTTCAAAATTGATCCACTTTTACATCTGATTCCCATTATCTCTAAACAATTTATCTGAGTATTTAAATAAATTGATCTAAAAGACTGGCCATCACTTTTTCATCATTTGAATTTAGAGTTTATATTTAGATAGATACTGTTTTTAAACCTATCTTTCCTGCCCACTTACTAGTCCACAAAGTCAGCAAAGACATCAGTTATGTCTGGTTTTCTCATCATCCTCTGTACCTGGTGCTCAAGTGTCTGTTGGCTGGAAGAATATTGCTGGAAGGATATAGGAAAGAATTGCATTTTCCCTACAGTACCTACAGAAAAGCAATACTTGAGGTTGCAGCTGTGTCTTTTTAAGTACCTACGTATATTAAGTGGTTTGGGATAAAAAAGAGAGACAGCATAGGGTGACAGAGCCTGAGCTTTGGAGTCAGAAGACCTGAGTCTGAATTCACTAATGACTCTGTGACTGGAGGTAAAATGCTTTACCTTAGGTTCACTTACCTTATCTAAAATGGATAATGCCACCTTGCCTTTGTAGTATATAAAACATCTAGTACAGTACCTTGTGTTCAATTAATAATTATACTAATTAGCTGTTATTTTACTTAATATATAGTAATAGTAATGAAGTTGAATGTAAACAGAGTTCTTGCTGAAAGAGAATACTTTTTAATGAAATTCACCAGCAATATATGGAAAAGGACCGTACTGTGTCTAGGTTAAAAATTGGGAATTTATTGAAATGGTACATTTATTTCAAAGATAAGAAATTTGCTAGGGCTTTTGTGTTGCCTCTAGTAAATACTCCAGGATTTAAAATCAGATTCATTGATTGATTCAACAAAATATTGTGACCCAATTATTTGCCGAGTACCGTTCTAGGTACCGAAGATACAGTGATGAAAAACACAAAGTGTCCTAGAGCTTGTACTCTGGTTCAGAGAGACGAACAAGACGAGTTCAGATTAGAACTGAGGACTGTGATGGAAATAAGCTGGATATGTAGGAGAGTGGGAGTTCAAAAAGCTACTTTATGTGAGGATGTAGGTATAAATAATTATCATAGCTCTGTGAAAGACATCTTACCACCTAGGAGAGTTGGATGGTTTCCACTCTTCCAGTAATGAGAGACATGACAGTGATATCCAAAGCTTTTGATGTATATTACATTACAACTTTTTACTGACTCTTAACAAATAAAACATCATACTGAAAGAAGGAAAGGAAGCATTTATTGAATGTTTGCCGTGTACAGAGTACTTTTAGACACTTTTCAGATAAAAGAGTCCAAGGCTCAGAGGAACCCGTTTTCTTCCTTGAAATTACAGAATTCCTAAGCAGAAGATGAGAGAAATGCTTGAGAAGCTAAAGTGGCACACTTGTGTTAGTTCCTACAAGGAAAAAACCCTGTCTTCTCTTTTCAGACTTTTTCACCACCACAACCAAGGAAGGATATGATATGAGGCGAGTGGACCTAACTCCTTTAGAACAAAGGAAATTAACGTTTGATACCCATGCACTGGTTCAGGATTTGGAAACTCATGGTAAGAAACGGATAACTCTTGAAAGAATTTAACAACAGTCATAGTAAATTACCTAGTCAAGACAGTATAATTATTATGGACAATTAAGAATCAGTTGAAATACAAGTGCTATCCATACAGTGGAATATTTTACAGTCATGAAAATGGTATTGCTTGAAGAATATTTACTGATAATGAGAAATAAGATAGAGAACTAACATATAACATTACATATGCAGTATGATTTCAATTATGTAGAAAAAAACTGCAGAGTTTCTAGGCTGATACTAAAGTTCATGTGTAAGTACAAGGACTGCTTAGGAATAGCAAAAAAGAAAAAGGAACAAGCACAAAAAATAACCAGTTGTCAAAGCAATAATTTAAATTGTGTGATAATACAGGAATAGAAAAGTTGATAAATGGGGCACCTAGGTGACTCAGTCAGTTAAGTGTCCAGCTTCAGCTCAGGTCATGATCTCACAGTTCATGAGTTCGAGCCCCATGTCAGGCTCACTGCTGTCAGCACAGAGCCTGCTTTGGATCTTCTGTCCCCCTCTCTCTCTGCCCCTTCCCTGCTCATGCACATGCTGTCACTCTCTCTCTCAAAAATAAATACACTGTAAAAAATAAAAAATAAGAAAAGTTGATTAATAAAATAGAGTTGTATTCAGATAGGTAAACATAGATATTTTTAGCTAACAATAAGGCATTACAAATTAGGGAAAGGAAGAGCTATTTAATAAATTGATAAGATACATGACTAGCCATTTGAAAAAATAAATTCCAGGTTGATTAAAAGTCAAATGTATGGGTTACCTGGGTGGCTCAGTCAGTTGAGCATCCGACTTTGGCTCGGGTCATGATCTCGCAGTCCATGAGTTGGAGCCCCATGTCGGGCTGTGTGCTGACAGCTCAGAGCCTGGAGCTTGCTTTGGATTCTGTGTCTCCCTTTCTCTCCGTCACTCCCCCACTCATGCTCTCTCTCTCTCTCTTGCTGTCTCTCTGTCAAAAATAAATAAACATTAAAAAAAAGTCAAGTGTAAAAATATGAGGGAAAAGTTTAAAAAAATGCTGGAATACTTTAAGACTTTTAGATTGAGGAAACAAGACATAAAACTCAAAAGCAGTGAACTAAAGACTGACGTGTGACTACTGAAATATTTAAATCTGTGTATCAAAGGGTGTCATCTGTAAAGTTAAAAATATTAGGAATAGACATAATAATGAGCCTATTGCTTTAATACACAAAATTCATATGAACCAATAAGGAAATGTTCAGTATCTTATAGGAAAATGGGTAAAGGCCATAAATAGCACACAGAAAAATATAAATAGGCAATAAATATATGTAAGGTGCTTAACTAAGGAAATGCAAATTTTAAGTATAAAAATGCTATGCCATTTCATTTTTTAATGCCAATTATAAACTGAAAAAAAAAAAAAAAACTAGCAGTATCCAGTGTTGATATAAATATGGGGAAATGGATCAGTGGGAATTAAAATTGCAGAATGCTTTTAGAGAGTAATTTAGCATAATCTGAAATTTTTTATTGTAACCATTTTTTAAAAAGTAAAAAATTTAAGGGTGCCTGCGTGACTCAGTCGGTTAAGCCTCTGACTTTGGATCAGGTCATGATCTCACGGTTTGTGAGTTTGAGCCCCGCGTTGGGCTCTGTGCTGACACTTCAGAGCCTGGAGTCTGCTTCAGATTTCTGTCTCTCTCTCTCTCTCCCCTCTCTCTCACTCTCTCTCTCTCTCTCTCTCTGCCCCTTCCCCACTCATGCTCTATCTCTCCCTCTTTCAAAAATAAATATTTTTTTAAAAAGTAAAAAATTTAAATGATGAGGAAAGTTATTCTAGCTGTCTATGTTGATATGGATATCATTTTTTAAAAATATAAACATATGTTGGGCGCCTGGGTGGCTCAGTCGGTACACGTCCCACTTCGGCTCAGGTTGTGATCTCGCAGTCTGTGAGTTGGAGCCCCACGTCGGGCTCTGTGCTGATGGCTCTGTGCTGACGGCTCCAAGCCTGGAGCCTGTTTTAGATTCTGTGTCTCCCTCTCTCTCTGACCCTCCCCTGTTCATGCTCTGTCTCTCTCTCAAAAATAAATAAACGTTAAAAAAAATTAAAAAAAATAAAATATATATATATACACATATGTATTTGCTCTCTACAGGATTTGACAAAGCACAAGCAGAAACAATTGTATCAGCATTAACCACTTTATCAAATGTCAGCCTGGATAGTATCTATAAGGAGATGGTCACTCGAGCTCAACAGGTAATATTTTCATTATTATCAATTGTGACCATTTCATTAGACAATCTTTTTCATATGGCATCTCTGTCAACCCACCCACCCGCCAAACATACCTGCATCTTTCTCTCTACAAAGGGACCAAAGAACAAAAGCAAAACTCTTCAGTAAAGTTAGTATCTAAAGAGATTGAGGAGTTAGAAGAGTCATAATAAAATTATGGTCACACAGAGAATGAAATTTTGTCAAAGCTTTCATTGTGTGAGATAATTATATATTATTTGAATTATTTGAGGTGGTGGTAGGTGATCAGTGAAACAACTTCTTCCCTACAGAATACCTACCACAGTAGAAAAGCTAACCTATTAGATAAAAACATTTAACTGCAGTCAGGTGTATGTTCTGGTTAACTTTCACAAACGGAAGAGACTTAATTAAACATGGCTGGAAAGGATTTCATTAAGATGCTTTAAATTTGGATACACAAATTCTTAAAGTCAGATAATGCCGTTTACTAAGAACTTACAGTGAGAGATGCACAGGGCTGTGGATTTCTCACATATTATCTTATGTAATCCCTCTAACAACCTTGTAAAGTAGATAGAATTATTCTACTTTGCCACTGAGGAGAGAATCAGATTAATTTTTTACAGTTGTCATTGTGGTGCTGTGGAGAAAAAGAATAATTTTATATAAAACATAGAATAAGCTAAATGAGCTTGACTGTGGAATATAATTGATAAAACTCATAATCGTGAATTAATCGCTATGATTAAAAATGTTTACTTTCTGTAATTTTATACACACACACACACACATACATGTATATTTTCTTTCCCTTGGACTTGACAAATACTTCATTTTTACTTAGGAATTAAGATTTTCCTTCTTTTTTTATTCCTCCTCTCCCAAGTGATGCACTGTTAATACAACGTTGCATTAGTTTCTAATGTACAAAGTAGTGATACACCAATTCTATACATTACTCAGTGCTCCCCCATGATATATGTAGTCACTATCTGTCACTATACAGTTTTTTTATAAGAGTCTGTTACTTCGTTTGTGTCTCTCTTTTTTTACCTTTGCCTATTTGTTTCTTAAATTCCACATCTGAGTGAAATCATAAGGTATTTGTCTTTCTCTAACTATTTTACTTAGCATTGTAGTCTCTGCCTCCCTCCATGTTATTGCAAATGGCATGGTTTCATTATTTTTTATGGCTGAATAATATTCTATTGTGTATATATACACCACATCTATATCCATTCATCATTCGATGAGCACTTGAGCTGCTTCCATAATTTGACTATTGTATATAATACTGCAATAAACATAGGGGTGTATGCATCCCTTTGAGTGTTTTTGTTTGTTTTTTAATGTTTGTTTATTTTTGAGAGACAAAGTGTGAGCAGGGGAAGGGCAGAGAGAGGAAGACACAGTAGCCAAAGCAGGCTCTGGGCTCTGAGCTGTCAGCACAGAGCCTGATGTGGGGTCAAACTCACAAACCATGAGACCGTGATCTGAGCCAAAGTTGGATGCTTAACCAGCTGAGCCACCCAGGTGCCCCTTGAATAAGTGTTTTTGTATCTTTTGAGTTAAATACCCAATAGTGCAATTACTAGATTATAGGCTATTTTTCATTTTTTGAGGACCCTCCCTACTATTTTTTATAGTGGCTACACCAGTTTGCATTCCCACCAACAGTGCAGGAGAGTTCTTTTTCTCCACATCCTCGCCAACATGTGTTGTTTCTTCTGTTGTTGATTTTAGCCATTCTGACAAGTATGTGAGGTGAAATCTCATTGTAGTTTTAATTTGCATTTCCCTAACAAGGACTGATGCTGATTGAGCATCTTTTCATGTGTCTGTTAGGCATCTGTATATCTACTTTGGAGAAATGTCTGTTCATGTCTTCTGCCCATTTTTTAATTGGATTATTTGTTTTCTTGGTGTTGAGTTGTGTAAATTCTTTATATATTTTGGAAACTAAGCTGTTATCAGATGTGTCATTTGCAAGTATCTTCTCCCATTTCATAGGTTGCCTTTTAGTTTTGTTGATTGTTTCCTTTGTGCTGCAGAAGCTTTTTATTTTTATGTACTCCCAGTAGTTTTTTTTTTTTTTTTTTATTTCCCTTGCCTTGGAAGACATATCTAGAAAAATGTTGCTACTGCTAATGTCAGAGAAATTACTGCCTGTGCTCTTTTACAGGACTTTTCAGTTTCAGGTCTCATATTTATGTGTTTAACTCATTTTGAGTTTATTTTTGGTATGGTGTAGGAAAGTGGTCCACTTTCTTTATTTTGCAAGTAGCTTTCCGGTTTTCCCAGCACCATTTGTTGAAGAGGCTGTCTTTTTCCCACTGCATATTCTTTTCCTCTTGTGTGAAAGATTAATTGACCATATAATTGTGGGTTTATTTCTGGGCTTTCTATTCTGTTCTATTTTGGGGACAATACCATACTGCTTTGATTACTACAGCTTTGTAATATAACTTGAAGTCCAGAATTGTGATACCTCCAGTTCTGTTTTTCTTTTTCAAAACTGCTATGACCGTTCGAGGTCTTTTGTCATTCCATACAAATTTTAAGGTGGTTTGTTCTAGTTCTGTGAAAAATGCTGTTGGTATTTTGATAGGGTTACATTAAATCTGTAGATTGCTTTGGGTAGTATAGACATTTTAACAGTATTTGTTCTTCCAGTCCATGAGCATGGAATATCTTTGCATTTCTTAGTGTTGTCTTCAGTTTCTTTTATCATTGTTTTGGAGTTTTCATAGTACAGGTCTTTTACCTTCTTGATTAAAGTTATTTCTAGGTATTTTATTATATTTGGTGCAATTGTAAGTGGGATTATTAATTTCTCTTTCTACTGTTTCATTAGTGTATAGACTGCAACAGATTTCTATACATTGATTTTGTATCCTATAATTTTACTGAATTCATTTATCAGTTCTAGTGGGTTTTGGTGGAATCTTTAGGGTTTTCTATATATAGTATCATGTCATGTACAAATAGGGAAAGTTTTCCTTCTACCTTACTGATTTGGATGCCTTTTCTTTTTGTTGTCTGATTGCTGTGACTAGAGCTTCCAGTACTGTGTTGAATAAAACTGGTGAGAGTAGACATTCTTGTCTTGTTCCTGACCTTTGGGGAAGAGCTCTCAATTTTTCTCCATTGTGTATGAAGTTGGCTGTGGGTTTGTCATAAAGGCCCTTATTATGTTCTCTCTAAACCTATTTTGTTGGGGCACCTGGGTGGCTCAGTCAGTTAAGCATCCAACTCATGATTTCAGGTAAGGTCATGATCCCACAGTTGTGAGACAGAGCCCCACGTCAGCAATAGAGCCCACTTAAGATTCTCTTTCCCTCTGCCTCTCCCCTGCTTGCACTCTCTAAACAAACAAACAAACCTACTTTTTTGACGGTTTTTATCATGAATGGATGTTGTACCATCTTGAATGCTTTTTCTGCATCTATCAAAATGATCATATGGTCTTTATCCTTTTTTTTATTATTAATGTGATGTTTCATGTTGATTGATTTGCAAATATTGAACCGGCCTTGCATCCTGGGAATCAATCCCACTTGATTGTGGTCAGTGATATTTTTAATATATTGTTGGATTCAGTTTGCTAATATTTTTGTTGAGGGTTTTTGTATCTATGTTCATCAGAGATACTGGCCTCTAGTTCTCTTTATTTATGATATCTTTATCTAGTTTTAGTTATCAGTGTAATGCTAGCCTCCTAGAATGAATCTGGAAGTTTTCCTCCCTCTTCTGTTTTTTGGAATAGTTTAAGAAGAGTAGATATTAATTCTCCTTTAAATGTTTGGTAGAATTCACCTGTGAAGCCATCTGGTGCTAGATTTTTGTTGGGAGTTTTTGCTTACTGATTCAATTTCATTACTGGTAATTGGTCTGTTCAGATTTTCTATTCCTGCTTCAGTTTTGGGTGATGATTTGTTTCTAGGAATTTATCCATTTCTTGTAGGTTGTCCAGTTTGTTGGCATATAATTTTTCACAATATTCTCTTACATTTGTTTGTATTTCTGTGGGTTAATTTTCTTCTTTGGTGATTTTGTTAATTTCAGTCTTTTTATTTTAATGAGTCTGGCTAGAGGCTTATCAGTTTGTTGATCTTTTCAAAGAACCAACTTTTGGTTTCATTGATCTCTTTCATTGGGGTGTTTTGTTTTGTTTTGTTTGTTTGTTTTTTAGATTCTTTGTCATTTATTTCTGCTCTAATCTTTATTTCCTTCCTTCTGCTGGTTTTAGGTTTTGTTCTTTTTTTAGCTGCATTAGGTATGAGGTTAGGTTGCTTATTTGAGATTTTTCTTGCTTTATGAGGTAGGTCTATATTGCTATAAACTACCTTCTTAACACCACTTTTCCTACATCCCAAAGATTTTGGACCTTTGTGTTTTCATTTGCATTTGTTTCCATATAATTTTTTATTTCATCTTTGATTTCTAGGTTTATCAATTCATTGTTTAGTAGCATGTTATTTAACCTCTGTGTATTTGTGCTCTTTCCATATTTTTTTCTTGTGGTTGATTTCTAGTTTCATGGCATTGTAGTCCGAAAAGATACATAGAATGACTTTGATTTTTTTTTAATTTGTTGAGACTTGTTGTGTGGCCTAATATGTGATCTCTTCTAGAAAATGTTCATGTGCACTTGAAAAGAATGTGTATTCTTCTATTTTAAGGTTGAATGTTCTGAATATATCTGTTAAATCCATCTGGTCCACTGTGTCATTCAAAGCCACTGTTTTCTTGTTGATTTTCTGTATGGATGATCTGATCATTGATGTAAGTGGGGTGAAGTGGGGTGTTAAAGTCCCTTACTGTTATTGTATTACTACTGATTAGTTCCTATGTGTTTGTTGTTAACTGTTTTATGTATTTGGGTGCCACCATGTTGGGTCCATATTTACAGTTGTTATATTTTCTTGTTGGATAGTCCCTTTTATTACAATATTGTGTTCTTCTTTGTTTCTTATTACCATCTTTGTTTTAAATTCTATTTGGTCCAGTATAAATGTTGCTACTTCAGCATTCTTTTGATATCCTTTACATGGTAAATGTTTCTTTGTCCCTCACTTTCAATCTGCAGGTGTCTTTAGATCTGAAATAAGTCTTGTGTAGGCAACATATAAATGGGTCTTTTCTATCCACTTTGTCACCCCATATCTTTTGATTGTAGCATTTAGTTCATTTACATTTAAAGTAATTATTGATAAATATGTACTTATTGACATTTTGTTACTTTTCTGTGGTTGTTTTTTGTACTTTTTCTCTTATCCTCTTCTTGTTCTCTTTCACAGTTTGCTGGCTTTCTTTAGGGGTAAAGTTGAACTCCCTTCTCTTTAGTCTTTACATATCTGTTACTGGTTTTGATTTCTTTGTATACCATTAGGTTTGCATATAACATCTCCGTGTGAAGTTGATGGTCTCATAAGCTTGAACCCATTCTTTACACCCCCGCCCACCCACATTTTATGTATTGATGTCCTATTTTGCATCCTTTTATTTTGTGATTTCCTTGACTGATTTTTACTGATACACTGATTTTCACTTCTTTTGTGTTTCCTGCTTTTTATACAGTCCTTCAGTTAGTCCCCTTTAATAATTCTTGTAGGACTGGGTTAGTGGTCGTTCACTCCTTTACTTTTTCTTTTTTTTTTTTTGAGAAACCATGTCTCCTATTCTAAATGATTGCCTTGCTGGATAGAATATTCGTGGATGCAGACTTTTTTCTTTTCAGCACTTTGAACATATCATGCCACTCCCTTCTGGCCTGTAAAGTTTCTGCTGAAAAATGCACTGATAGCCTTATGGGGTTTCCCATTTATGTAACTGTCTTTTACTGTGTGTAAATTTTTTTTTTTTAACTTTTTAAATTTTTTTGAGAGAGGGATCATGCACACATGAGCACAGGAGAGGAACAGAGAGAGGGGGAGATAGAATCTCAATCTCCATACTCCATGCAGAGCCTGATGCAGGGCTCAGTCCCATAGCCCTGAGATCATGACCTGAGCTGAAATCAAGAATCAGACACTTAACTGAATGAACCACCCAGGCATCCCTAAAATTCGTTATCACTACTTTTTGTTGTTTTAATTACTATGTGTATTTTTGTGCACCTTCTTTGGTTAATATTGTTGGGGGTTCCCTGTGCCTCCTGGATCTGGATATCTGTTTCCTTCCCAGATTAGGGAAGTTTTGAACTATTATTTCTTAAGATAAATTTTCTGCCCCCTTTTCTCTGTTCTTCCTCTGGGATCCCTGTATTGTGAACATTAATTACACTTGTTGGAGTCACTGAGATCCCTAAGTCTGTTCTCATTTTGCATTTTTTTTTTTTTTTTTGTCTCTTATATTTGCTCAGCCTGATTACTCTCTCTTGCTCTGTTTTCCAGGCCATGAATTCATTGTTCTAATTCCTCTAGCCTGCTATTTAGCCTGTCAAGTGTATTTTTGTTTTAAATTTATTGTTCTCTTCATCCCTGAGTGGCTCTTTTTTGTCTTTAAGGGTCTCACAGAATGTCCTCCACTCTTCTCAAATCCCATGAGTATCTTTATGGTCATTACTTTAAATTCTCTATCAGGCACATTTGTTTATCTCTGTTTTACTTAAGTCTCTTCCTGTGATTTTGTCCTTTTCTTTAATTTGGTTTGGTCTCTTCACTTTACCTAACTCTGTCTGTTTTCGTGTGTTAGGAAATTCAGCTACATCTCCTCCTCTTGAGAGTAGTTGGTGGGATGCTCACTTTTAACAAGCTGGCTGGTCCTCTTTTATGCAGCTGCTGTGGGTACTGGAGTTGGCTTAAGGACATTCCACAAAGCACACGTGGGCGGGTGATGCAGTTTTAACAAGGTGCACACATCCCCCACAGGTGGTCAGAACACATTGTTGGCAAGGTTTGTGCTAGTCTTCTGGGGGAGAGGACCTTTAGTTGCTGGATTGAGGCAGGTTTAGCTGGAGAAGGTTGGGGTGGTGCAGTGTAAGCAAATTAGGCAGTGAATGCCCACAGGTGCTGGTTCCCACCAGTGGAAGGGTGATTGTGCTGGGGTTGGTGGAGGGAAATGGTACATGCCAGCTCCTTTTTCCCTGGAGATGTCCCTTAAGGAACTCTGAGATTACTAACTCTCCTTCTCAAATGCTCTCATTTTTCAAACTGCTGCCAGTTTTTTTATTGTGTGTGTTTAGGGTTTTTTGTTTTTTTTTTTTTTAAACAAACTGATGCTTCTAAGCTGTATCTCCTGGGCTTTTTGGGGGCTATCTATTTAAGTGTCTCTTTAAGTGTGGGACTCAGCGTTCTGCTGCTCTCAGGGATTTTTAAAGTTGTAGGCTTTAAGTCCTGCTGGTTAAGAAATCACCAAATCTACCCCCTCTCATTTTCAAAGCCAAATCCTGTGGAGATTCGTCTTCCCTGTGTAGGTTCCCTGATGTGATATTCTGTTTCTCACCCCTCTCTGCACCTCACAGCTCCCTTCCTCTGGCAGCCAGACCCATGGGGTTCAGCTCCCCACAATTTCTGTGCCTTTCTACCCTCTTTGATGTGGCTTCTTCTCTACAGTTACTTGTGGAGTTTGTTCTGCTAATCTTGGGTCATTTTCTGGGTTATTTGCATTGATGTGAGTGTCACCAAGTTGTATTCATGGGACAAGGAAAATTTAAAGGCTGCCTATTCTGCCATCTTCCTCAAAAGTCCAAGCTATTGACATTTTTTATAATATTCTTAAATTAGATTTTTAAGTTTACCTATAACCCGTGAATTAAAATTGTGGCTTAAGGAAGTTTTATGCTGGCAATACCATTTAATCCTACATTCAAAATGCTAAATTTTGGTGTTTTTATGATTAGTGTGTGAAATTAACATCTCATTCCGTCATCGAGCCTAATCCAATTGTTGACCCCACCCCCACCCCAAAGATGTCATGAAAGATGGGTTTGAGGCTCAGGGCCTTGTACTTGATCACTGCAGAAAGACTATACTGTTAAGTACACTCAATCCAAAAATTCAGTTATATTCTGAATTCACATAAAAACTGAATTATAGGGTTTTTTGTTTTTGTTTTTTTTTTTGGTGGAGTTTAGGGCTTAGGGTTCTATGTATAGTATCATGTCATCTGTAGACAGTGAGCATTGTACTTCTTCCTTACCAATTTCTATGCCTTTTATTTATTTTTCTTGCCTAATAGCTGTGGCTAGAACTTCTAGTACTATGTTGAATAAAATTGGTGAGAGTGGGCACCTTCATCTTGTTCCTGATATTAGAGGAAGAGCTGTCTGTTTTTCACTATTGAGTATGACATTAGCTGTCGGTTTCTCATATGTGGCTTTTATTATGTTGAGTTATATTCCCTCTGCACCCACTCTTTTGAGAATATTTACACGAATGGATGTTGTATTTTATCAAATACTTATTTTGCATCTATTAAGATGACCATATGGTTTTTACCCTTCCTGTTGTTAATGTGATGTACCACACCAATTGGTTTATGAACACTGAACCATCCTTGCATCCCTAGAATAAATCCAACTTGATGGTGGTAAATGATCCTTTTAATGTATTGTTCAGTTCAAAGTTTGGTAATATTTGTTGAGAATTTTGTATCTGTGTTTATCAGAGATGGGCCTGTAGTCTTTTTTTTTTTTTTTTTTTTTGTAAAGTCTGTTTGGTTTTGGTATCAGTGTAATGCCAGCCTCATAGAATGAATTTGGACGTTTTCTGTCATCTATTTTTTGGAATATTTTGAGAAGAGCTGTTAACTCTTCCTTAAATGTTTGGTAGAATTCACCTGTGAATTTGTCTAGTTCTGGACTTTTGTTCATTGGGAGTTTTTTTTTGATTATGTCTTCAGTGTCATTGCTAGTTCAGATTTTCTGTTTCTTCCTGGTTTAGTTTTGAAAGTTTGTATCAGTTTCTAGGAATTTATCTATTTCTTCTAGGTTGTCCACTTTGCTGGCATGTAACTTTCTGCAGTATTCTGTTATACGCTTTTCTATTTCTGTGGTGTCAGTTGTTACTTCTGTTTCATCTGATTTTGTGTCCTTTATTTTATTCGCAATGAATCTGGATAAAAGCTTATCAGTTTTGTTTATCTTTTCGTAGAATCAGTTTTTTGTTTCATTAATCTTTTTCTATTGTTTTTTAGTCTGTATTTCCTTTATTTCTACTCTCATCTTTATTATTTTCTTCCTTCTACCAACTTCGGGTTTATTTTGTTTTGTTTTGTTTTTTCTAGTTCCTTTAGGTATAGGGTGAGATTATTTGAAATTTTTCTTGTTTCTTGAGGTAGGCCTGTTTCACTATGCATCTCCTTAGAACTGTTTCACTGTGTCCCACAGACTTTGGAGTATTGTGTTTCATTTTCATTTGTCTCCGTATATTTTTTTTTAATTTCCTCTTTGATTTCTTCATTGAAGAAATTTGTTGTTTAGTAGCATTTTGTTAACCTCCCTCCCCCCACCCAACACCCTGCCAACAACCCTGTTTGTTCTCTATATATGAGTCTCTTATGGTTTGCTCCCCCTACTTTTAAAAATCTTATTTCTGCTTCCCTTCCCCTATGTTCATCTCTTTTGTATCTTAAATTCCACATATGAGTGAAATCATAGAATATTTGTCTTTTTCTGACTCACTTATTTAACTTAGCATAATATATTCTAGTTCCATCCACATTGTTGCAAATGGCAAGATTTCATTTTTCTTGATCACCAAGTAATATTCCATTATGTATGTAATTATATATACATATATATATACCACATCTTTATCAATTTATCAGTCAATGGACATTTGGACTCTTTCCATAATTTAGCTATTGTCAATAGTGCTCCTATAAACACTGGGGTGCCTGTGCCCCTTCAAACCACCACTCCTGTCTCCTTTGGATAAATACCTAGTAGTACAATTGCTGGGTCTAGGGCTAGTTCTATTTTTAATTTTTTGAGGAACCTCTATACTATTTTCCAGAGTGACTGTACCACTTTGCATTCCTACCAGCAATGCAAAAAGGTTCCCCTTTCTAGGGGCGCCTGGGTGGCTCAGTCGGTTAAGCGTCTGACTTCAGCTCAGGTCATGATCTCACGGTCCGTGGGTTCGAGCCCCGCGTTGGGCTCTGTGCTGACAGCTCAGAGCCTGGAGCCTGTTTTGGATTCTGTGTCTCCCTCTTTCTCTGACCCTCCCCTGTTCATGCTCTGTCTCTCTCTGTCTCAAAAATAAATAAATGTTAAAAAAAAAAAAAAAAGGAAAAAAAGGTTCCCCTTTCTCCACATCCTCGCCAACATCTGTTGTTGCCTGAGCTGTTAATTTTAGCCATTCTGACGGGTATGAGGTGGTATCTCATTGTGGTTTTGATTTGTATTTCTCTGATGATGAGTGATGTTGAGCATCTTTGCATGTGTCTGTTAGCCATCTGGATGTCTTCCTTTGAAAAGTGTTCATGCCTTTTGCCCATCTCTTCACTGGATTATTTATTTTTGGGGTGTTGAGTTTGATAAGTTCTTTATAGATTTTGGATACTAGCCCTTTATCAGATGTGTCACTTGCACATGTCTTCTCCCATTCCATTGGTTGCTTTTTAGTTTTGCTTATTGTTTCCTTCACTGTGCAGAATCTTTTTATTTTGATGAGCTCCCAATAGTTCATTTTTGTTTTTGTTTACCTTTGCTTCTAGAGATAGGTCAAGTAAGAGGTTGCTGCAGCTGAGGTCAAAGAGGTTGTTGCCTGTTCTCTCCTCTAGGATTTTGATGGCTTCCTGTCTTATGTTTAGGTCTTTTCATCCATTTTGAGTTTATTTTTGTGTATGGTATAAGAGAGTGGTCCAGGTTCATTCTTCTACCTGTCACTGTCCAGTTTTCCCAGCACCATTTGCTAAAGAGACTTTTTTCCAGTGGATATTCTTCGCTGCTTTGTCAAAGATTAGTTGGCCATATGTTTGTGGGTCCATTTCTGGATTCTCTTTTCTGTTCCATTGATCTGTGGGTCTGTTCTTGTGCCAGTACTATACTGTCTTGATGATTACAGCTTTGTAATACAGCTTGATGTCCGGAATTGTGATGCCTCTAGCTTTGGTTTTCTTTTCCAGGATTGCTTTGGCTATTCGGGGTCTTTTCTGGTTCCATACAAATTTTAGGATTATTTTTTCTAGCTCTGTGAATAAGGCTGGTGTTACTTTGATAGGGATTGCATTGAATGTGTAGATTGCTTTGGGTAGTATAGACATTTTAACAATATTTGATTTTCCAATCCATGAGCATGGAAAGTTTTTCCATTTCATAAGCTTTATATAGTTTTCAGTGTATAGATCTTTCACTTTTTTGGTTAGGTGTCTTATGGTTCTTACTACAGTTGTAAATGGGATCAATTCCTCAATTTCTATTTCTGTTGTTTCATTATTGGTATATAGAAATACAACCTATTTCTGTTACTTTGCTGAATTCATGTATCAGTTTTACATGAGGCTGAGCATCTTTTCATATGTCTGTTAGTCATCTGGATGACTTCCTTTGAAAAGTGTTCATGCCTTTTGCCCATCTCTTCACTGGATTATTTATTTTTGGGGTTTTTTGGTGGAGTCTTTCAGGTTTTCCACATAGAGTATTATGTCATCTGTGAAGAGCAAAAGTTTGACTTCCTCCTTGCTGAGTTGGATGCTTTTTATTTATTTGTGTTGTCTGATTGCTGAGGCCGGACTTCCAGCAGTATGTTGGATAACAGTGGTGAGAGTGGACATCCTTGATGTGTTCCTGACTATAGAGGGAAAGCTCTTAGTTTTTTCCCATTGAGGATGATATTAGCAATGGGTCTTTTGTATATGGTGTTTATGATCTTGAGGTATGTTCCTTCTGTCCCTACTTTCTTAAGAGTTTTAATCAAGAAAGGATGCTGTATTTTGTCAGATGCTTTTTCTGCATCTGTTGAGATCATGTGGTTCTTAACCTTTCTTGTATCAATGTGATGTATCACATTGATTCACGTGCAGATATTGAACCAGCCCTGCATCCCAGGAATGAATTCCACTTGATGGTGGTAAATAGTTCTTTTAATGTATTGTTAGATCCTGTTTGCTAGTATTTTGTTGAATTTTTGTATACATGTTCATCAGAGAAATTGGTCTGTCTTTCTCCTTAGTGGGATCTTTGTCTGGTTTTGGAATCAAGGTAAAACTGGCTTCATAGAATGAGTTTGGAAATTTTCCTTCCATTTGTATTTTTGGAACAGCTTCAAAAGAATAGGTGTTAACTCTTGTTTAAATGTTTGGTAGATTCCCCTGGGAAGCCATCTGGCCCTGGACTTCTGTTTGTTGGGAGATTTTTGATTGCCGATTCCATTTCTTTACTGGGTATGGATCTGTTAAAAAATTTTTGTTTCTTCCTGTTTCAGTTTTGGTAATTTATATGTTCTTAGGAATTTGTCCATTTCTTCCAGATTGCCCAATTTGTTGGCATATAATTGCTCATAAAATTCTCTTAATATTGTTTATATTTCTCTGCTATTGGTTGTGATTTCTCTACTTTCATTCATGATTTTACTTATTTGGGTCCTTTCCTTTTTCTTTTTGATCCATCTGGCTAGATTAACAATTTTGTTAAATGTTTCAAAGAACCAGCTCCTGGTTTCGTTGACCTGTTCTGTTTTGTTTTGTTTTATTTTAATATCCTTGATTTCTGCTCTAATCTTTATTATTTCTCTTCTGCTGGTTTTTGGCTTTATTTGCTGTTCCTTTTCCAGTTCCTTTAGGCATAAGATTGTGTATTTGAGACCTTGCTTCCCTCTTTAGGAAGGCCTGGATTGCTATATACTTCCCTTTTATGACTGCCTTTGCTGCATCCCAGAGGTTTTGGGCAGTCATGTTTTCATTTTCATTCACTTCCATTTACTTTTTAATTTCCTCTTTAACTTCTTGGTTAACCCATTCATTCCTTAGTAGGATGTTCTTTAATCTCCAAGTATTCATGGTCTTTTCAAATTTTTTCTTGTGGATGATTTCCAGTTTCATAGTGATGTGGTCTGAAAATATACTAGGTATGATCTTGATCTTTGTGTACTTGTTGAGGGCTGATTTATGATCCACGATGTGATCTATTCTGGAGAATGTCCCATGTGCACTCCAGAAAAATGTGTATTCTGTTGTTTTACAATGAAATGTTCTGAATATATCTGTTAATTTCATCTGGTCCAGTGTGTCACTCAAAGCCATTGTTTCCTTGTTGATTTTCTGCCTATATGATCTGTCCATTGTTGTCAGTGGGGTATTGAAGTCCCCTACGATTATAGTATTATTATCAATTAGTATGTTTGTGATTACTTTATATATTTGGGTGCCTCCACATTGAGGGCATAAATAAATACAATTGTTATATCTTCTTGTGGATAGATCCCCTTTATTATGATATAATGCCCTTCTTCATCTCTTGTTACACTCTTTTGGTTTAAAATATAGTTTGCCTGGGGGCACCTGGGTGGCTCATTCGGTTAAGCATCTGACTTCAGCTCAGGTCACGATCTTGCAGTTCATGAGTTTGAGCCTCACATCGGGCTCTGTGCTGACGGCTCAGAGCCTGGAGCCTGCTTCAGATTCTGTCTCCCTCTCGCTTTCTGCCCCTCCCCCACTCACGCTCTCTTAAAAATAAGTAAACATTAAAACACATTAAAATAAAATCTAGATTGTCTGATAGAAGTATGGCTACTGCAGCTTTTTTTTGATGACCATTAGCAGTATAGACAGTTTTCCATCCCCTTATTTTCAATCTGAAGGTGTCTTTATGTCTAAAATGAGTCTCTTGTAAGCAGCATATAGATGGGTCTTGTTTTCTTATTCATTCTCATACATCTTTTGATTGGAGCATTTAGTGCATTAACATTTAGAGTGAGTACTGAAAGATAATCATTTAGTGCTATTGTGTTGCCTGTAGAGTTGGTGTTTCTGGTGATGTTCTCTGGTCCTTTCTAGTCTTTGTTGCTTCTGGTCTTCTTTGTCTTTTTTCCACTCAAAGTGTCCCCCTTAAAATTTCTTGCAAGACTGGTTTAATGGTCATGGACACCTTTAGTTTTTGTTTGGGAAATTATTTCTCTCTCCTGCTGTTTTGAATGATAGTCTTGCTGGATAAAGAATTCGTGGCTGCATGTTTTTCCAATTCAGCATGTTGAATATATCTTGCCATTCCTTTCTGGCCTGTCAAGTTTCTGTGGATAGGTCTGCTGTGAACCTGATCTGTCTTCCCTTATAGATTAAGGATGTTTTTTCCCCCTTGCTGTTTTCATAATTCTTTCCTTGTCTTGTGTATTTTGTGAATTTGAGTATGATATGCCTTGGTGATGGGTTTTTGTTGAATCTAATGGGAGTTGTCTGTGCTTCCTGGGTTTTGATGTCTGTGTGCTTCCCCAGATTAGGCAAGTTTTCCTCTATAATTTGCTCATATAAACCTTCTGTCCCTTTTGCTCTCTCTTCATCTTCTGGGACTCCTATGGTTTAGATGTTATTCCTTTTTAATGAATCACTGAGTTCTCTAAGTCTTGTATTGTGATCTTTTGCTTTGTTTCACTCTTTTTTTTATCTACTTTGTTTCACTCTTTATCTACTTCATTATTCTCCATAATTTTACCATGTATATTGCCGATTCGCTGTTCTGCTTTGTCCATCGTTGCCGTTGTGGCATCCATTGAAGATTGCATCTCGGTTATAGCATTTTTAATTTTGGCCTAAGTAGATTTTATTTTTTTATCTCTGTAGAAATGTATTCTATGGTGTCTTTGCTTTTTTCAACCTGAGTTAGTATTCTTATTATCGTGGTTCTAAATTCTAGTACAGACATCTTACTTATGTCTGTGTTGACTAAATCCCTGGCTGTCATTTCTTCCCATTCTTTCTTTTGGGGTGAATTCCTTTGTTTTTTTCATTTTGGAGGAAGGATAAAAATTAATAAAATAAAAAATAAAAATTATAAACAAAACAAAGTCAAAGGAAGCCAGATCCTAGGTTTGTTTCAATCTCCTTGTTGAAAGAAACTTTATAGAATGTAGAAAATAAAGGAAAAGGAAAGAGGGGGAAAAGTGTAAATAAATAAGTTTTTTCTCTGTATTCAAGAGATAAAAGAAAACCGAAGTAAAGAAAATGAGCAAATAAATGAGCCAGCAAATAGAATGAAACCCAAAAGAATTTATATCCACTTTCCCCTAGAACTGAAACTATGAAGCACTCTATAGTCCGTATACTAAGCAGATGGAGTGATTTGTGCTGGTCTTCTAGGGGATGGCTTGGAGGGCACAGTTGGGCAGGGCTTGGTGTAACAGCTCCGTTCTCCACTAGATGGTGCTGCTTAGCTTGCTGGGCTGGATCTGTGTGTGTGTGTACCTGTGCATGTGCGGTTGAGGTGGAATTGACTTCACCCAGCTCCCTAATCTCTGGCTCAGGAACTTCGCAATCTCACCAACCCACAGTCAAGCACCGCTCCTTTGTCTCAGGTCTTGTTCACTCCCTGCCTCTACCCTGTCTGTCTAAGCTGTCTGCCTGCAAGACAAACCTCCTTCTTGAGATTTATCTCAGATGGGGTTGTGTTTCAAAACCCCACACTTTGGAAACCCCCACCGACTCTCTGGGGAGGGTCTCACTGAGCATTGGCCGGAAGCCAGCTTGCCCCAGAAAACGTTTGTGTGGTCATACGGTGGCAGAGGTTCAGAGATTATGGCAGTCCGTAACACACAGTTGGCGCCAGGTTTCACAGCACTCTGGCATCTTTGTCCCAATACCAGCAAACAGGGCTGCTCTCTGGGGTCCTCTGGGACCTTTGCCTACCAGGAGGCCGTATGGTGTCTACCAAATGCACTCCATGCAAGGGAACCACTTTTCCCGATGTGGCATATGGACCCCTCAAACCCCACTGCCTGCTCCTGGGGATTCTACCTACTTCCTCACCAGAGCACCACCAGGCACGGGGCTCTGAATCTTCAGACTCTGCGCTCCACTGTGTATAGAATCCTGGTGGTATTGAAGCCCTTTCCTTTCTCCCTGTCAATGGTTTTGGGGAACAGATTTCTTGTTCAGTCCCCTGCGAGTATTTTCACTCTTTCTCTCTCAAACTACTTTCAGGGCAAGTGCTTTTCTTGTGCACAATCCTGATGTACCACACTCTACCCCTTTATTTTTTCTTAGTCTTCTCTCCACAAAAACAGCTCCCTACCCTCTGTGGCTTTTCTCTCCCCCAGTTCACCTCTGCACACCATGTATCTGCCGAGTTCTGTGGCTCAGGTTATACGGATTGTTGCATAAATCCTCAGATCAATTTCCTAGGTGTTCAAAATGGTTTGGTGTTGATCTAGCTGTGTTTCAGGGATGAGACAAGCTCAGGGTCTCTATACTTCTCTGCCATCTTAACTGCTTCCTCTGGCCTGTATAATTTCTGCAGGGAAATCAGCCCATGGTCTTATGGGGTTTCCTTGTATGTAACTCATTGCTTCTCTCTTTCTGGTTTTAAACTTCTCTCTTTATCTTTAATCTTTGGTATTTTAATTATTACTTACTGTGTGGACCTCCTTGGCTTCATCTTGTTTGGTACTTCTGCACTTATCGAACATAGATACCTGTTTTCTTCCCAGAGATAAGGGAGGTTTTCAACTATCATTTCTTCAAATAAGTTTTCTGCCTCCCCCCGCACCCCGTGTCTTTTCTCCTTCTGGGACCTCTATAATGCAGATGTTCTTGCTTGATTTTGTCTAAGAGAGTCCTTAACCTATCCCTGTGTTTTTTTTCTTTTTACTGTTCAGCTTGGGTGCTTTCCATTACCCTCCTTTCCATATCATTAATCTGTTCTTTTCCATTCTCTAATCTGTTGATTCCCTCCAGTTTATTTTTCATTTATTGTGTTCTTCAACTTGGTTCTTTTTTTTTTTTTTAATTTTTTTTTTTTAACATTTATTTATTTTTGAGACAGAGAGAGACAGAGCATGAACGGGGGAGGGGCAGAGAGAGAGGGAGACACAAAATCGGAAGCAGGCTCCAGGCTCTGAGCCATCAGCCCAGAGCCTGACGTGGGGCTCGAACTCACGGACCACGAGATCATGACCTGAGCCGAAGTTGGATGCTCAACCGACTGAGCCACCCAGGCGCCCCAACTTGGTTCTTTTTTTATATGCTGTCTCTTTGTTCAAGTTCTCACCAAGTTTATGCACTCTGCTGTCCAGTCCAGTGGGCATCTTTATGTCCATAATTTTGAAGTATTTATCAGGCATACTTATTTCCATTTTATTTAGTTCTGTTTCTGAGGTTTAGGCTTTGTTCATTCGTTTGAAGCAAATTCTTTTGTCTCTTCCTCTTGCTTTACTTTGTGAGTTACACACAACAGCTACCTTTTCAAAGTAGGATGATCTTGTGTATAGTCAAGTCATCCCCTGTGGAGAATGTGTGTCTGGTGACATTAGCTGGCTTTCTGAATATGTGGCTGTCATGGGTGTTGGGGCACTTCATGTTAGGGCCACTTTGGTGGGATGGCCAGAGCCAAAGTGGGTACAGGCCAGAACTGTCTTCAGACTTTCCACATAGAGGTGCATCCTGGCCAGACAGCTGAAGTTGAAGTGGGTGCAAGCTGGAGGTTCCCAAGGCTCTCAGTGCAGAGGTCCCCCAGGCAGGACAACTGGTGCTATAAAGGGTATCATTTGGGGGGCAAGCCCAGTGTTCTTGCCATGGAACATACCCTGGTAAGATAACTGAAACTGAAAAGGTTCCAATCTGGGAGGTCTTGCGACTCTCTGTGGAATTAGTGCCCTGGCAGGACAGCTTAAGCTGAAGTGAGCATGAGCCAGGGTGGTCCGGGGGCTCTCTGCATAGACGGCACCATAAGAGAGTACCTGGTGCTGAAATGAGCGCAAGCCAGGGGTAAGTGCAAGCCCAAGACACACCCTGGTCAGGTTGCTGCAGCTGCTGCAGGGTATGGACCACTGGATCGCTGGACACACTCCACAGAGTGTGCCCTGATGAGTTGTCTGGAGTCAAATTAGCCACGAGCTAATTTGGAAAGGTAACAGGATGCTCTGAGCTGGGGGTGTCATGCCACATCATCTGGAGTTTAAGTGCTGGAATTCTGGAGTGTTCTGGGGTGCTTTGTACCTGCCTCACCTCGGAAGGTGAGCTGTTGTGAACACTGACCAGGGGTATTCTGGTGTCTCCACGCTGGGGCCACGACACTGTGCTGGTTTGGGCTGGGGGCCTAGTGTTTGCTGAAGTGGTAGGCTGGCTATGGTGCCCAGACCCTACTCCTGTCTGTGCTCTAAAAATGGAAGGGGAATGTAAACAGTGATGCTCACCAGCCCCTCAGAACTAGAGAGTCCCAGCAGCACTCTCTGGAAGAGTTCGAGGGCTGGATCTTTTATATTCTAGTTGCCCTTTTAAACCTCAGCATTTTTTCTTTATCCCAGGGCAGATGAATCTGCTCATGGTCATTCAGTACTGTCCCTCTTACTGCAGTTCTCAGTGTCTGCAGTTCTCAGTGTCAGGATTAGGGATTCCCTTCATTACTGTGCTTCTGTCTCTCTTGCCTTTCTCTTTGTGGTATATTTTTTGTTGTGCAGAAGCTGGCCAGTTAGCCCTGAGGTGTCCTTCAGGAGGAAATGCTTTATAAATAGGTATAGATTTGGTGTATCCATGGAGGAGGTGAGTTCAGGGTCCTCCTGTGTCACAACCTTGGACTGGAACCTCCTTTTCATTTTTATATATAGGTTTCATATGGTTTTGTTTAGTTAGCCAAGCAACATTACACCTTGTACCATAACAACAGATTCTTTTACATTCCATGAAAACAATTCTGTGTAAGGTGAAAGCATTCCATATATCACTAGGTTATTTCAATTTTGCTTTCCAGGAAATAACAGTACAACAACTAATGGCTCATTTGGACTCCATCAGGAAAGACATGGTCATCCTAGAGAAAAGTGAATTTGCAAATCTGAGAGCAGAGAACCAGGTGATACTAGTTTGTTTATTACTAATAAAATAACTGATTTCACATGTGTTCTAATAGGACCAAGTAATGATTTTATGTGGTCATTCAGTAACTTTCAACAAGTTTTTTGATCAAAGTATGCTAGATGTTTAACCTGTAACTAATCTTTCTATGTATCAATCATAGTCTAGACCAAAGAATAAGAGTTGTATCTTACACATGTAAAAGTCAAATGTAAGGGGAAATCTTTATATATAAAATGTTTCATATTATATATAAAATTTCTAATATAGCTCAATATAATGTTCTCAAAATTTAAAGCAATGTGCCATTTTATATGAATCTGCAGTAATTTTTGTGAGTTAAGAGAAAACTGCTTCTGTAATTCATTTGGAGTTTTAATTTTTTTTAATTTTAAATATTTTTAAATTTCAAATATCAGTCATGGTTTAAAACTAACTAGAATACATTTTTTTACTGTTTTGTTCATAAGAATTTTCTGAATATGATGAAATACTACTTTCCTTTTTTGTCTATTTTTAGTGCTTCATTAGAAATCTGTAGATCATCCAGTTTTTGCTAATGCAAGGTTTCAGATTTGTTGAATAAATCATGCTATGGGCTTTTGGCTTAATGGCAATTGCATGTGATTTTTTCCTATACCTAGAAAATGAAAACTGAATTGGAACAAGTTAAGCAGCAACTGATAGTAAGTTTTACTTTTCTCACTTTAAAATATTTTATTAATTTAAGAACAAACATTATGAGATTGCTTTTTTAATATTTTGATTTTCTGTAAAGAATGAAACCAGTCAGATCAGAGCAGACAATAAACTGGACATCAACCTAGAAAGGAGCAGAGTAACTGATATGGTAATATGCTTCTAAATATACTTTCTTGGCAACTTATTAATTCCTTCTAGTCTTTTTTTTTTTTTTTTAACCTTCTGATTTGTCATATCCTTTAGTTTACAGATCAAGAAAAGAAGCTTATGGAAGCAACCACAGAATTTACCAAAAATGTAAGCTAGTATGTAAAACTTCTCTTTTATACCACTCATGTATTTTATGTGTTGTATCTGAGCTTTTTTTTTTTTTTTTTTTTACATTTATTTATTTTGAGGGAGACAGAGAAGGCACCTGCAGGGGAGGGGCAGAGAGAGGAAGAAAAAAATTCCAAGCACTAAGCCCAACATAGGGCTCAAACCCACAAACCATGAGATCATGAGCTGAGCCCAAATCAAGAATCAGGTGCTTAACTGACAAAGCCACCCAGGTGCACACCCCGCTCCCCCCGCCAGCTTATTTTTATATAGAAAAAAACTATTTTTTGGAAGACCTGGATTCACATTTAAATGAGGGCACAGGTTCAATGAAATTATCTTTAAAATTTTAAAATAGTGAATATTTATTGAGTGCTTACTATACATCAGATAGTTCTACCTGCTTTACTTCTATTAATTCTCCTTATCAGCCTCTGAAGTAGGCCCTCTTTTTTCTCATTTTACCAGTTTGGAAAATGAGACACACGGAAGTTAAGGTCACACGGCTAATAAATGGTGGAGCTGGAATGTGAGCCCGGATTCTAAACTCCATACTCCACTACTGTTTACTTTCTCCTAATGCTAAATGGTAATCATTGCTTAATCTCTATGGTTTGAGTGAAATGTAGCTTTTTTACTCAGCCATCGTCTTAATAAAAGCCATTGGGTCTACATTCTAACAGAAGAGACCTCGTTCTTAAATAGAAGGGAGGGTCTCATTTGCCTTTCCATGTATTCTGTTATATTCTCTTACTTCTTGTCAGGATAGAGGAGATGAACAAGGAAATCAACAAATTCTCTCAGGGCTAATTTCTGGGCTCTTCTACCCCTTAACCCCTCTACACATAGCATTTGTTTTTACCCAGCAAGCATTTCTGCCAGTTCGCATTGTAAATCTGGTTGAGTTTTTTTCTTTTACACAATTGAAAGTTTTAACTGTGATATCCTAAGGAATTTAAGTTCTAGGACTAAAATTTTTCCCTCTTAGGTCTCAAATTTCTTCCTATGAGGCTTTTAATAGAATGTACTCAAAATGTGATAATCCTAATAAATAATCTCCAAATATTAAAAATAGAAGGAATTTTTGTCAGTTTATAATGTTCATGTAATTTTTTTTTATCACCATTAAAATTTTTGCAATACACAGCCCGTAAGTAAGGGTTTCTAATGTAAATATTTATGTCATATGGACAGAATTTTCTCATTCTTATTTACTGCAGGATACCAAAACCAGAAGTATTATTTCAGAAACCTGTAATAAAATTGACACTGAAATTGCTTCTTTAAAAACACTGATGGAGTCTAACAAGCTTGAGACTATCCGTTACCTTGCAGGTAAGGTAATTCCATATTTTGTTAAAAAACAAAAATCAGTGGGGTACATCTGAAGATCTAATTGTTTTCAAGTTTATTTCAAGAGAGAGCACAGGTGGGGGAGGAACAGAGAGTCTGATGCAGGGCTTGAATTCACAAACTGCAAGATCATGGCCTGAGCCAAAGTCATACTTCTAACTGACTGAACCACCCAGGTGCCCTCTAATTGTTTGGGGTTTTTTTTGTTTTTGAATGATTTGAGCATCCTCTTATCTAGCAAGTAGAGGGAAGGTGGGACAAGAAAGTTACTAGCGAAAGAAAAGGATTGTTCCAGGCAAGGTCACTTTCTCTTAAGGGTAAAAAAACAAGAAGTCTTACACAGATTACACTTTGAGGAAAGGGAGAGGGCTGTGTGGCAGACCCACTATAACTAATGGGAAAATTCTTGACTGACCAGTTTGGACCAGTTAAACTACAATTAGATTAGCCATTAAGCCCTGGTTTTCAGACTAGGCCTGAGTGACACCATCTCAGTTTAACAGTTCACCCCCTTTGTTAAACTAAAAAATACGATCAAAACTTAAAGCATTAGTGCTACTCTCAGTTACCACTATTTTGTTGTTCTTTTCTACGGTATTATCAGGGAGGAAGAATGTCCTTTGCAGTTGACATCAGACAGATTAACAGGAGAAAACAGACATGAAATTCCAAAGACATTCAAGCAACATAAGGCTTATATGACATCCTGAGCTAAGGAAAGGGGTTTAGGGGTCTGAGGATACATAGAGAAGGACGGCCATTGGCAGGAAGGTGAGAGGAGATGTTTGGAAAATAAAAGTTGCTGTTATGCAAATACTAGATATCTTAGGTAAAGAGGAATCTCCACTAATAGTTGTGTTCCTGGTATATAGGCTGTCCGTTATGTAAATGTAAATTTAGGCAGTTGAATGGGAGTACGAAGCTTTTCCTAATCTGCTAGGTTTGACTGCTTTTAACTCAAAGTAATATTCATGCCAAAATCACCTGTCTTGGGGCAGTCTGCCCTTGGCACTTGAAGGAAACTTCCCTGAAGTTTCACACATGAAAGTTGAGCACTGGTAGATTGTTCTGTCTCATTGAACCAGTCTGTACAACAGATCACCTAGTACAATAGATCAGACAATAGATCAGCTCAGTTAAACTCATTTCAGAAGGTTATGAGGTAGGGATATTCTCAAAGCTAGGCTTGTGATTTAAGTAATCAGGTATTAAATAAGTAATTGGGTGTTTTGGTTCTGTCAGAACAAAAGAAAACAACGGTTAATGATTGGGTCAAGGGTAGTCATGACTTCTAGTTGTCAGGCTGGAAGCATTTTCAGACTGAGAGCAAGCAGTGAGTCTGACGGATTTTCATTTATAGTTCAACTGTCTCTGATCTTTTGAGTGACCCATAGAATGACAGGCATGAAGGTTGTTGTCTCTAGGTGTGAGCTAGTGTGATTTTTCTGAAGTTTAGTTTGTAGGGTTTCAGGGAAAAGAAAAGTTTTAGTTCTTAACATGATTCCAAGTCAGAAAGGTAGGAGAAAAATTGAAAATACTAGTTTAGACAGTTGTAGCCAGTCATTGGAGGAAACTAGAGGCAATCAGGCTCTACTCCAGTTTGATGAATAATATTAAAATCTAATACACAGGTATTAGACACAGGTGTGTCTTTCTTTCTGTAATCACCTTCATAGCCAAATTGACACTAATTGTATTGTAAAGTAAGTTTAATTTAAAAACAAAAAACAAAACAAAAAAATTTGGCCTGATTATTTACATAAGTGCAGTTGACTCTGTAGGCTCTTTAAGATCTCCTTTGCTGCAACTACTCATCAGGATTTCCAGATTGAACTTTTAACAGCATCTCAAGGCCAGAAGCCAAGCCAAATACTTGCGGTCAGACTTCACCTGCAATACCTATATATTTGGGTGAATTCTCTTCTCAAGGTTCCTGCACTGACCAGGAAGTGACCTTCTTTACTCACCTGGTAAAGCTGCTGGGTACTCTGTAAGCAAGGTATCAATCAGGATGATATTTCCAAAGGGGCTTTTTATGCCCCATAAAGTCCATCTTAGTTCCTTAAAGCTGTCTGCTCATATCTGAATCTGTGCAGATCTGTCTAAAATACAACATTCTAGTCAAAAGGAGAAGAGATTTTTAGTTAACTTATGCAAATATACGGTCATGAAATTAGAATACTCACTGGGTTTCTGAATGCTGGAGGGATCAGGTAGGGAGAAAAAGATAAATGTTTCAAATTGCTATTAGTTAGCTTAAAAAAAAAGTTTCCATATATCTGGAAAAACAAAAATCATTGTTTCAAATAAAGTCTTAAAAATAAATTTCCATTCATTCAGTCCTATTTAATAATTCTTGTTCTGCTTAGATCTTGTTTTTTCACTAGTTCAAAAATTCTTACCTGGTTCAGTTATCTTAAAATTATTGGAAACCTGTACTCAGAGTTCTTTACATGAGTCACTAAAGACATTTGCAATAGCATCAGACTAAAACAGTAACATGACAAGACTTAAATATGACCATGGTTCTAGATCTGATTACAGTTGATAAGGAAATTTAGTTATTTCTGTGGTATACAACACTTCAAAGATAATAGATTTTTAGGAGTTTCACCCATTTTAATAACATATCTATATTAACAATCTAAGAGGGTTTAGTGTTGACAGTGCTTCCCATGCAATTTAATATACCAAATTTTCACAAAATCTTTTACATTTAAGATCATGGTCCAAAAACTTCAGAATTTTATTTTTGGAAGTTTATCAAAAATATTTAAAAGGTTTGTATATTTGATTAAATAGGGTCACAAATTATTTTGAAACATATTTAATTATTTAGCCAAAGTGACAGTAAAAGATTCCAAAGGCAATTAGAGACAGTTACATAGTTGTGAGCAAAATTTAGCGCTTTTTTGTTTATTTTTTAGAGTGGGAGAGTGAATGGGGGAGGGGCAGAGAGAGGGGGAGACAGAATCTGAAGCAAGTTCCAGGCTCTGAGTTGTAAGGACAGAACTTGACATGTCATCTGTGAGATCATGACCTGAGCCAAAGTCAGACACTTGCAGGCGCCCCAAAATTTAGCCCTTTTAATATCAAGACTCAGTTTTCTTAAGTCATTGAAGACCAAACACAGAATCCTTGTTTTCTAGGCAGGTAACTTTAAATGTAAAGAGAAACTTTGTTTGCAATTACTTGTTAAGAACAGACCAGTAGTTCAGGAAAATTTTGTTCTTTTAACAAAGTGACAAAATTATTTACTTAACTTCATCCTAATCTTAGCCAGTACTGACCACACATAGAATTCTTTTCTCAAATTTCTTGTTCCATAAACCTTCTACAACTTTCCGTCTTTAAATAACCTTACTCACTTTAGGACAAAATTATTTTCTTTTCCCTTAGCAAAACTGTATTTTGTCAAGTGAAAGAAAACCAACTTCAAAGTATGCTAATAAATGCTTTTTTTTTTTTTTCTTACTGAGGACTGTAGTCTGGGAGACGGTCTTTCAGATTGCTCTGAAGAACTCAAAAACTTGTGAGCTACAGATTATATACATAAAAAGGAAGGAGTTTATGTGCTTGTAAGCATTCTCCAAATACTTGGGTGTCACAAGGTATAATCTGTTACAGTCCTTAAAATTCAGGTTTACTGATAGACACAAGAAAGACCCTTAGGTCATCTTAATACATTGTTTCTATCATATCTGATTGTTTGAAAATAGTGCTTGCAATTTTGCTTCCAATTTGCCAGTTCTACCTGTGTGATTCCTCCTTAAGGTCACCTGAGACCTCAAGTCAGAGAAGGGTGACATCAGTTGCATACTGCAATTTTAGTGCACAATTTTTATTCCTCATACTTTGTCTCACCCAAAACACCTATCTTACTTTCCCGGCATACACAGTTGTTTCCTTTATTTCTAGGAGTCTTAATTATTACCATTTATTAGAATCCTTAACTCGTAGAAACCTTAATTTCTAGTGAAAACTAAATAGTAAACAATTGTGAACTGTTTTGTGAGTACATTTCATAATTTCTAGAAACATGTGCTTTTTCACAATGAATTCCAAAACATGTTTTCTAACATCTAAACTTATCTCTAGTTTCTCTGTAATAAAACAAAAGTAGATAAATTTATGTGTAGCTTAGCAAAAACATTAAAGTTTCAGGTTACCAAGGATTCTGGAAGCAATTTAAAAGTTTATATGCAGGGGCGTCTGGGTGGCTCAGTCAGCTAGGTGTCTGAGTTCGAGCCCCACATGAGGCTCTGTGCAGACAGCATGGAACTGCTTCAGTTCCTTTCTCTGCCCCTTCCCAGCTCGTGTTACCTCTCTCTCAGAAGAAACAAATTTTTTAAAAAATCAAAAGTTTACATACAAACCTTTTTTTAATCTTACTTACATCTAAATTTACTTGTTCTTAACAATTATGTTTACCCACAAAAGTTCATGAGGCAATAAAGTTACCCACTGTCCTCTGAGTTTTTTTTTTCTGATAAATTTTCCAACAGAGATAACATGGACTTTTTTTTAATACTGATAACTCTTAATTAAAGATGTGTCTTTAATAACTTTAAATTGGCCTTAATACTGAATTTTTTCCCAGATCATATGAACTTGAAATTAGGGTTAGTTTCTAGCTTTCTGAGTTTTAGAACACTCAATTATAACCACTTGCCTTCATACCAACTGAAATAGAGCTATTACAGATTTTAATGTTACCATTCCTAGGTAGAGAAAATATCTCACACTTACAACATATACAGACCCATATATCCAGACAAGAGGCAAAGTAAACTCTTAACTTCTGTTTTTACTCATATTTGTGGAGAGGACATTACAGTCCCAATTTCCAAATACTTCCCCCTTTTTTCTCCTGATAAAAAGCTTCTCCCTAATGTTTGTATTTCAAAGAATGGCTCTGACATCCTAGAGATGATGGGGATAGAAATTTTATATCCCAAAGGTATGGAGATACTATCCAAGTTTTCTCCAAGGTGGAGATGGGACATATCTACTCCATTATCAACGGTCCTAGAGTCTGGACACAAGAGCCCATTTAGAAGTTTGCATTTTTAATTTTCAGTCTTAGGCAATTATGGACTATATTTCCATTTTAAAGACATGGTAAGATTTATAATTTCGAGAGAGTGAAAGAATACAAAACTATTTTTTTTCTTTCAGTTTCAGGGTAACTCCTATTTAAGATTTAGCTTTTTTTCTTTCTTTAAGCAGGACAATTTCATTCCAATATCCTGATCTTTTCTAACACCTACAGACGTTGTGAGAGGAATGGATAGGATTTGTTTCTGTAGTTGCATTTCTGGCTTTATAGAGTTTTTTTTAATGTTTATTTTTAAGAGAGAGAGAGCAAGCAGGGGAGGGGCAGAGAGAGGGAAACAAAGGATCTAAAGCAGGTTCTGCATTGACAACAGTGAGCCCGATGTGGAGCTCGAATTCACAGACCTCGAGATCATGACCCACTGAGCCATTTAGAGATTTTTAAGACAAAGACAGTTGTTACCAATTCCCAAAGAATGGAATTATAGCCTGAATATCAAGGGCTTGGCCTGTTTTAACTAAATTTGCTTCTTTATATCAGATTTTTAACAAAAATTGGAATCAAAAGCTTTATGCCTTGGTAAAATCTTTCTAAAGCACTTTATAACAAAAGCCTGTTTTCTGGGTATACAATTCAACCTTGGCTTTATCCCCTATCAGCCCCTGAATATTGGCTCTTCACAGCCCATTTGTAGGAGGGTCTAGGAGAAATTTTGGTCATTGTTTCTCTCTGAAGAGGGTTTGTGAATAGTCATTAACCTTTTCAATTCTCTAAATTTGGTAGGATCCTCTGAGAGGTAGAAGGGCTATATAACTTAAAAGACTTTTCCGCTGGCCAGATTTCTTTCATGTGATTTCTTTTGTGGTGAGTGGTCTGGAATATACTTGTAAAGGACATTGCATAGAAAGGCCTGAAGCTGGTAGAGCCCGATTACAGAGCCCTGGAAGGTAGGAGCAAAGAGAGCCTTACTGACAGTCTTGGGCATTTTAGTTAACATTCGTTTTCTGGCTTTCAGCATTCACGTGAGCAACCTGTATACTTTTAACCTAGAGATTATGCCAGACTTCTCTGTAAATCTTATAGGGAAATGGAAGTTTAAAGAGGCAGATAAGGCTAGATTTTAAGAAGGGGCATTATGTTGGATGTGGACATTGATTTTTGTCTTCAGTTTGATTTCTGTTCATCTCGTAAGGGAAGTCCCTAAGGCTAGTCATTATACTAATAAGATAATTGAAAAGCTCACTATAAAATATACATTTTTAAAATACAGCCAATTTAAATTAGCCATTGACAAATAATATCTATTAATAGCAACTCAAACCAATAAGCCTTTTAATAGCTTAGCCAAAGCCACAGGAGGCACCCAGAGAACATGTAGATAATGTAGCCCCTGTGATCCAAAGGTTCACTCCCAAAATTAATCAAAGGAAGCAAAGCCCTTTGTTGCACAGGTAGTGAGGATAATGCAATGAAAACAGTGTCTCTGGTCTCCCACAAAAATGAGACTCTTCCCATCACAAACTCACTAATCTCTTAACACCAGGCAGGCCCTACTAGAATGGAACTTTCTAATTACTAATAAGCAACAGAGGTTGAGATGACAAAGGTCCCTATGGCCTGGGACCTCTCATAAGACACCTGTGCTGAGCTGGCATGGCAGGGTAGAGAGACTCAGAACCTAATGGTGCATTAGGGTGCACCCTGGATGCTGGAGACCAAAAAGGATATACTCATTGGTTACAAAGCTATGCTCTTAGGACATACAGTAAGACAAAGGAAAAAAACCATCTGGTTTTTCTTTTCGCTAAGCCTGTGTCTCTTGGAGCCACACTAATACATAGGAGGCTTATGTTATGGATTGTGAGGATTGAGGACTGTGTGTGTTTTACAGTGTACCTTGTTGCACAGAAGTTTTCTTGAAGTTGACAGGTGACCCAGTGCCAGCCTCCCCTGTTCCATGACCAGCTTATCCTAACCTGGGAGTCTTTGAGCTGGGTGGCAAGCACTCTAACAGCTTTTAAGTGTCCAACCTGTGCCCACTAATTTTGCAACTTTGGCTTCCAAGATGTCCCTTAGCAACAGCCTTTACCTAATGTATGACAAACGACATAAAAGACACAAGAATACAAAGACCACTCCCAGGATGAAATGGATCAGTAACCAAAAAGTTCTCTGACAAATTTATCAAGAGTCACTAAGGCCAAGGAACTAATTCCACAGATATTTTCTCCTGCTCGTATAAATTTAGAAAAAGGGTTCTCACCAGTGTCACTCTCTCAGACTTCAAAGATAGAGATTCCAGGAGACAGACAAGATAGGAAATCTTACCTCCTGCAGGCTGCATTTCAGATTTCCTGGGGAGCTCTCTGCTGCAGCAGCACCCAGGGATAATGCCATCAGCAGGTTATCCCACCAACTATGCCAGCTGTCTGGAAGAAGGAATGTCCTCTGCCCTTCAAGGTTCTTTTAGCTGGACTAAGAATCAAATTGACATGAGACAGTTTAACGGGAGGAAATCAGATTTAGTTTCATATATACACAGGGAGTCCCTACAGATATGAAATCACGAAGATAGGCAATGTGAGGTTACGTGACATCCTACGCTAAGGAGAGGGGTAGGGGTGTGGGGATACAAAGGAGAGGAAGACCATTAGCACCAGTCAAAAGCAAATAACTCAAAGACTCTGGAAGGAATCCACTTTTTAAGCTAAGCAACCTGTTCTTCGATCTTATATAACTGAGTTTCCGCTTCCCCGTATTACTCTAGGCATAGCAGATAGCCCCCACAGCATAGACACCTCTTTGCTCAACTAAAACGTAAGAGGTATTCCATTATCAAGGACAACTTTGGCTGCAGAATCTAAGATCTTTGCTGGGCTGCTATTTCTTTAGCAGCAAATTTTATAATTTAAGAATTAAGGAGAAGTTCTTGATCGCCGTCTCATTTACCTTTATCCCTAACCAGGGAAATACAGGGATCTGCCAAAAGGAGTGAATCCCAAATCACAAAAGCATCCAGTGTAGGTCCTTTTTAACTCAACAATTTAAATTTAGGGGAGCTAAAACAATGAAATGTCTTACTTTGCTTGTGAAAAGTTGAAGGCACAGTTGTTAGATTTTCTCCTACCCTGAAATAAAAGGTTGTTTAAATTCCAGAGGTTACCCCACTTTAGCAGTGGCCTGGGAGCTACAGATGAGGGTGTTATCTTTACAGGCCAATGTAGAATAAAGGAAAGGAAAAGAGGAAGAAGGTTTTATGTTGACTTAGAGTATGAAGTCTTGATCTGTCATCTTGGGCAGAAGCATTCTATGATGTCAGCTACTTCTCTTTCTTGTCAATTTGATTTTGAGGTCGATAGCATCTTCTAGATTTGCAACAGTGCCAGGAGCACTTGGGAAGGAAGGTCTCTTCCAATAGGATTCAAGGGTTGTCTTCCTCTGGTGATATTTTTAAAATACCCAGTCACCAGGCTACAGATTGTGACTGAAGGTTTCCTTTGAATTAGGATCCAGGAAGGCTTCTCTAACCTGTTGATGACAGGCTTAAGCATAAGACATTAGAGACTTACTGTAGCTGGTCATGCCAGTGTGAGACAACAGAGACTCAGCAGAAGGTTGTGCAGAATTGTATTCAATTCTAATAGAATTCCAAGAAGTTGGTGAGGTTTTCATTAAGGCTAATATGATTTGCCCAGTGAAGTGTGACTTACGTAGTGCTTTGATTATTAGAGACCATGGAAGGTATACCCCAAGAGAGTATTTCACATTTTCTAGCAGTTTGTTTTTTTCAATGTGCCTTACAGCAGGAAAAGGCTTCAGCACATCTGGAAAACACACATACAATAACAAGAACACTGATAACCCATACGAAGTGATAGTTGAATAAAGTCCACCTGCAGGTATTAAAAGGGTCCAGAAGGAGATCTGAAGCCTCCAAATACAAACAATTTTTCCATGATTATGGACCAGACAGGTCAGGTCTTGGTAGACCGTTTTTGTAATTTTACACAAGCCTCACACCAATGCCTTTTCATAATTTGAGTCCTCTTAAATGTACAGTAGGTGAAGGTGTGCAAAAAATGGGAAATGGGGTTTGTCAGGGAGCCAGAAAGAACCAAGCTGCTGTCTTCAGTTTCTTTTGCCCCAACTGTAATTTACAGCCATTGCTTATCCCCTCTTACTTTCTCAGATTTGAGTACATTGTTGCCATGTTACAAGGACATTAGGATGGCAGAAGTCTGGCAATAAGGGGCCATTTTTGCAGCAACCAAATGGACTTCATCCACATGTGCCACATCTTACAAATATAAGCAAGACTTTGTATTACTTGTTTGCCAGTGCTTTCCATGTAATATGCATATCAAGTAAGCCTAATTGGTTTAGCAAATCCTTTGGTGTATGCGCTGTCAAAAAAAGTTTTTAAAGCACTTGCCTGAAGGATCACAGATCATTATGAAATTTAAATATAAAAGGTAAAGAAACTTTTACAGTCTTATCAAAAGCAGACCAAAAGTGTAAGAAAACTTCATCCTTTTTTACAGAGGGAATACTACTTTCTAATTTTGTACCAGCTTATTTTTGATATTAAAACATTTTAAATAATTTTTATCTTAACCACCTTGACCACACATAAAACTCCTTTTTAAAGATTGCTTTTTCACAAACCTTCTATCCAACATTTTCTTTTTTCCTGCATTCTGATTTTGTCCTGTTTTTTCTCTTTAAACAACCAGGCTCACTTTAGGACAAAATTACTCTCTTTTACCTCAACAAAAAATACAAAATACATCTCTGTTTTTCATACCTTTTTTTTTTTTTTTTTTTTGCTGAAAACACATCCTGTTTTCCTGGCATATGGAGATGTTTCCCTTATTATTTTTTTTAATTTTTTTTTAATCTTTATTTATTTTTGAGAGAGGGACAGCATGTGAGCAGGGGAGGAGCAGAGAGAGAGGGAGACACAGAATCTGAAGCACGCTCCAGGCTCTGAGCTGTCAGCACAGAGCCTGACACGGGGCTTGAACTCCCAAACTGTGAGATCATGACCTGAGCCGAAGTCAGACACTCAACTGACTGAGCCACCCAGGCGCCCCTCCCTTATTATTTTTAGTAGCTTCAACTACATATATTAATTAGAATTCTTAACTTTTGGCCGCCTGGGTGGCTCAGTCATTTAAGCGTCCCAACTGTTGATTTTGGCTCAGGTCAGGATCTCAGGGTTATGAGATCAAGCCCTGCATTGGGCTCCCCACTGGGCATGGAGCCTGCTTAAGATTCTCCCTCTACCATGCTCTCTCTCTAAATAAAAAAATACTCTTTAAAAAAAATTGTTAATAAAAAAATTTAAAAATAATTCTTAACCCTTAGAAACCTTAATTTCTAGTGAAAACGAAGCATTTGTGAACATCTGTTTACCAGCATGCTTTTAATTTGCAAATTCATGAATACATTTCAAATTTTCTAGAATCATTTTAAATGATTTAAAATTTTCTAATGTAGCTTTAATACATCCAGATGTCTTTTAGTTTCCCTGTAGTAGAAAACCAAAAGTAGATAAACCTATGTTTAGTAAATTAATGTTTTAGTATTTTGTTTTATTTGGAAGTAATCTAGATATTTAATAGATTTAAGTCATTTAACTTAGCAAAACTTTAAGGTTTCAAGTTACCAAAAAGATTTGGAGAAACTTTTTTAAAAGTTTCCTTAAAACTTTCTATTTACTCTACTTGTTCTTTAAAATTATATTTAAATTACTGGGGTGTCTGCCTGAGTGACTCAGTCAAGCGTCTGAATTTGGCTCAGGTCATAATCTTGCAGTTTGTGAGTTTGAGGCCTGTTTCGGGCTCTGGGCTGACAGCTCAGAGCCTGGAGCCTGCTTTGGGTTCTGTGTCTCCCTCTCTCTCTGCCCTCCTCTGCTTATGTTGTCTGTCTGTCTCTCTCTCACACACACAAATTTTTTTTTAATTTAAAAGTGCTTAAAAAATAAAATCATATTTAAATTACTTACTAAAACCTCATTGAAACATTAGGCAAAGTCAGCCATTATCTTAAGCTATTATTTTTTATTCACAGATCTTATAAAAGAACATGTACTTACTTACTTGGCTAGTAAATTCAAAAGTTTTATATATAATGTTGATAACTCTAAAGACATGTTTGTCTTTTTTTTAATGCTTATTTTCTGAGAGAGAGAGAGCGTGCGCACGTGCACAGATTATGGAGGGGCAGAGAGAGAGAGAGAGGGAGACACAGAATCTGAAGTAGGCTCCAAGCTGCTTCAGCACAGAGCCCGATGCTGGGCTTAAACCCATGAACTGTGAGATCGTGATCTGAGCCAAAGTCAGACTCTTAACCCAGTAAGCCACCTAGGCGTCCCAAAACATGTTTGTCTTAATTAAACCATCAACCTTAAACTAGCTTTCCTATCAAATATTTTTCCAGAATATATGAACTTGGAAAATACTTGGATTCGTTTTTATCTGAGAGTTTCAGAGTCCTCAGTTTTGTAAGTGCTTGCCTTCAAACCAACTAAATAGAGCTCTATTACAAATTAATTTTAGCAATACTGTCCAGAGGTAGGAAGTAACCACATAATTACAATGCACATATATAGACTTATGTAAACATACCAATGCTTATAGAGATCTTATAGCTTGTTTTAAAATTACTGCCATGAAATAGGTACTAACTAAATTTGCTAGTTATAAAACTTGGGTCTGAATTTGTTTTTCTGGTAGATGGAATAATAGACATCTGGCAGATGTCTAGATGGCTAGAGCTGTTTCTAGTATGAATGGAGAAGACACTTAAGATTTATATTTGTCCTTAGCAAGTCAAGTTCCACAAGATTCTTCCCTTTTGTTTTTACTTGGTAAGAATTACCTCCCTGAAATTTGCATTTCAATGAGATGGACTAGGTAAGAGTTCCTGGAGAAGACCTGGTTGAACACTTTAAAGGCACAGGGAAATAAAGTACAAGCTTCTCATAGAAGAAATTTTTGTTTCCTTAAGGCCAGAATTTTTACATTTAAAAACTTTTGAGATAAATAGGGGAGGTTTGGGGGGTGGTAAAAAAAGATTGGAGGTCTTTGAATTGTTTCTGGAATCACGGTTCTGATCCTGTAAAGACTAGATATATAAAATAGGACAGCTATTTTTAATTCCTCCAAGAATTGGGTTGCCACCTCAGTGATGCCAAAGGACTGACAAACCCATCCACCTATGAGAATGTCTTCTTTCCCTCTGGTACATATAACTGAGGGGAGAAGGCCTAAAAGTACTCTGTCAAGCTATCAATGTCAGCTTTCAGTTTAAACTCCTGGTTATTGAGTCAGTCTGTCAGGTTTCATCTGGGACAAATAGTAAATATTTCTGGCAGTATTAAAGAACTTCAGGGACCCAAGAGGCATCCTCAAAGAGGGTGTAAAAGTTACTACCTTCACAAGGTCTAGAGTCACTCCCAAAGAGAGCAAAAAGAAGAACCAACAACCTTCAAGTCCTAGGCAGGCAGAAAACCAAGCCATATTTAGGATATAAAAATAACAAGCAAGAAGGAAACAGCTCTTCCCACAAAAGATCAATAATAGTGGATCTAGATTTGGAAAGGAAGTGACAGTGTGAAATTTTATTACCCTCTCTCAAGTGAGCTCAGGAGGTAAGGTGTTCAGAGAAACTCTTAAGGATCCTCCCTGAGTTTAAGAAATTCTCTAACTACAGCCCTTAATTTGGCCTTTGACCAAAGGGTGAAAGATCCTCTATAACCTCAGGTGGTCTTATTTTAAAAGGTAATTGTTGCCATAGTCTCTTTAGAGTGGAAAGGCAGTGTAGACAGAGGATCACTGGGATGAGTACTCAAAGGATAGAGGGGAGAAGTAGGAGTTACAGCACATCTTATTAGTCTTGTTTTAGATACCTTTTCTCTTTTTCATTAGCTTTTTTAATGAAACTATTACAGAATTTTAAAACCTTTTAGAGGATTCTGCTTCCTAATTGGACCATTTGCTCTGTTTAATTTGAGAGCCCTTGCTTTCAAGTATTCTTCTTAAATGAATGAGGTTGTCTAATTGGAGTGCTCCCCCATAATGGCCATTGTAATTCCACATTGTTCTCAGTAAAATTTATTCATTTTACTAGTCATCTGCATCTTTTAGGACTAAGTTTTTAGACACAAAATAAGCAGCTGTGCCAGAAGGTGGCACACTCAACTCTCTGAACATAAAGAATCTCATTTCTTTAGCTAGGCCTTTGGGTTTCTCAGAGCCAAACTAATACCTAAGAGGGACTTGCTGCTGTTTTGGGGGTTATACATGTGTTACAGTGTGCCTCGTTACACAGTTTTCTTGACGTTGGCAGTTGACCTAGACCTAGTATCAGTCTACCTCTTCCATGACCATCTTTCAAACACAAGAGTCTTTGGGTCAGGTGGGCAAGTACCCTAATAGCTCTTAAATGTCAATCTGTGCCCACCAATTTTTGCAGCTTTTTGGCCTCCGAGATCCTAGCAGTAGCCTTTATGTACACAAGACAGACATACATGCACCTCAGCACACCAGTAGTAACCAAAATAATGTCCCTGCAGACTGTCCAAAAGAAGGCCATGCACACCACCAGCAACTCCTAAAGTGGACTCCAGCAGATTCAAGGAGACTGTGGACTGGAACTGGGGGAAGGATTCCAATGTGGAATTATAGATTGAACCAGGGCACTCCATTAGAGCCTCTGCTGTAGGTCTAAACTGACTCCTGAACCCAGGACTGGAGAATCAATTAGATCCGCAACTTGAACACAAAAAGTGGAGCTGAAACTGAGAGGGACTTACCAGTGGTCTTCAGAAATGGCAAGGACAGCACACTCTAAGGTTTTCTGGGTGCCACACCTGTATTTCTCATTGTCCCCAAATGCCAACAGATGTTCGCTGCCACCGGATGTGTTAAAAAACAAAACTAAGTAAACTTGAAGATCTAATCGGCTTTATTAAACAGTTCATGAATTGGGCAGCATCTTATCTAGCAAGTAGAGGCGAACTCTCAGAAGTTGTACAAAATGGAAGGTTTGGGGGCACCTGGCTAGCTCAGTTGGGAAAGCATGCTGACTCTTGCCCTGAGTTTGAGCCCCACACTGGGTATAGAGATTAAATAAATAAAACTTGGGGAAAAAATAGAAGGTTTTTGTAGAAGGAGGGTCGGGCAAGAAGGTTATTAGCAAAAGAAAGGGACTGTTCCGGGCAAAGTCCCTTTCCCTTAGTGGGAGTGCAGGTAGTTTTATCATGCAAATTACTTCATCTTCTTTTAGGGGATGGAGGGGACCCTTGCGGATGACTGCAAAATTCCCACTGACTGGTTAAGACTACACTTCTGGGGCAGGTTTAAACTGCAATTAGATTAGGTAATAAGCTTCAGTTTGGGGACCCAGCCTAAGTGACATTTGGGGTGTGTGGTTTTTCCTTTTTAATACTGTGTTTGTCAGAGAAAGTAATTGCTGACATTTGATTTTGAGATCTGTTAGCTACTATCTCCCAGGGTAACTATGGAGCACAAAAGAAAAAAAGGAGGAAGTATAACAGGTTTCCTTTATCACTTGCAGTGGAAGTTTAACCAGCAGTTAGTATATAAGTTTAACGGGCAACTCTGCAACCTACTAATAGGAAAAAGCATATAGATGTCTAAGAAATGTATAAAAACAAGTACAGAATGATGCAAAAAAGATAAATTGGTTGCTCCACAGTGGAAAGAAATGGAAATTTTATTTTTATTCCTACATTCTTCCATAAGGATTTGAGTGGACCTCCAGAGAACGATCACTAAAATAGATACAGGCAAAAATGATAACAAGTATAGGGGGGAAATTACCTTTTTACCTTAAATCCAGCTGAGCACAGATACTACCCAAAAATTAGACTGTCACATACTGAGCTCAGGTACCATGTGACCTGACCCAGTTACAGGGCCCGAAGGAATGAGAAAAATGCCCTACATTAGTAGTACTTTCTTTTTATAAAAAGTAATGTGTTTTCATAAATTGTGTCCTATAACCAAAAGCAATATAGTTGAAGTGAAAGCCTTCCACTCCCTCCCCACATGTATTTACTATTAGTAGATCTCTTTCTAGGCTTTTTCTTATGTATATAAACATTACAGATTATTAAAAACAATAGATTGTATTGTACAGACTACAACTTTTTCAAATTTAACCAAATGTTTTAAGTATCTTTCCGTGGCAAAACATATGTATCTTTTTACTCAAAAGCAGAGTATTCCATTATATGAAAAAGCCATAATTTATTTTTCCAAACCTCTATTAACATTCTGCCAGTTTTTCATTATGAGAAATAGTGCATCCAACAGCCATGTATGTGTAAACATTACATTCACAGACACACATCTTTGTGTCTTTATGCTAGTATTTCTATGTAATAAATTGTTTATGAACATCTAAAATTGGGGGTCAAAGAGATAATGCACATTTAAAATCATTTATATTATTTTCCAAAATAAATTGCTGATTTATACCATCAGTGGTTTTCTGGGCAGCCACTAATTATGTTGACCTGGCAGGAGTAGAAGTGGAGCCTGCCCCGCTCCCCTGCCCTCAGTTGATACATACCCCCTTCCTCTCTTCAACTTGAATCTTTTACAATGTTTTGTCTTTTTAAACTACTGAGCTTCTGTTGAAGATTCATTTGAAAAATACTTCTAAGACTAAAACAGGTTTTGAAAACCACTTTTCTAGCAAAGTCTCTGGAACCAGACATCTTTAGTTCATTGGTGACGTTCAGGGGAAATTACAAAATAGCCCAGTTTGCAGCATTCAGTTCCACCTTCAAAACAGATCTCCGAGCAACCCAGGTTAGGAGGAGCTTCAGATTCCGCTCAGCTTCCTCTAGAATATTTATCCAAAGATCAGTATCTTAGTTAAAAATAAAGTCCCTTTTACCTTCAGTTTGAAGATGGTGGTCATCTCCAGAAAGCTTTCTTTCAGTAATGGCTGTATATAAGACAGACTTGTATAGATTTATTGGCAGTGACAAAAGAAATTAACAAGTTATTGTTTAGAAATTAGCCAGTCATTCGGGCACCTGGGTGGCTCAGTCTGTTGGTAATCCAACTTCAGCTCGGGTCTTGATCTCATGGTTTGTGAGTTCTGGGCCTGCGTGGGACTCTGCTGACAGCTCAGAGCCTGGAGCCTGTTTCGGATTCTGTGTCTCCCTCTCTCTCTGCCCCCCTTTCCTGCTCACATGCTCTCTCGCTCTCTCGCTCTCTCTCTCAAAGATAAATATTTAAAAATTAAAAAGAAAAAAGAAATTAGTCATTGTTTACAAAAATACATCTAAGTTACCTTCGTTTCCTTCTTTTCACTGAGGATTTGGAATCATCCTCTTTGAAGGCATTTTCTTTCCTCCTTTTCCTTCAAATATATGTTATTGCTGAGGTTATTGTTAAGCCTTTTAGGAAATTAGAATCTCATACTCAGCAGGTGGGGAGGTAATGTCATGAGTAGATCAGTTGGACATAGAATACCTGAGATGTTGCACATAAAACAGTAATACTCCACTTACCTGAGATTCACATACTGAATTGTCTTGAGCAGAAGGAAACAAAAAGGAAAAAAATACTAATAAAGCCCCAGCATTAAAGATCTTAGATTTCCCTTAGAGAAGAAACCCTTATAAATTGTAATCAGTTTGGATAATTTGGTTTCCCATCATGTATCAATCAAGACTCTTAGTTTCAATGATCATACATCCAATTTGAACTAGCTTAGGCATTGAAAGAAATTCATTAGTTTACATATTGAATTCTGGAAGGGCAGAGGTATAGCTTGAACTCCAGGATAATTAGAATCACAGTTTACTCATTATCTTGTCCCTGAATATCTGCCTGATTCTCTTATCCATCTTTCTTCCTGGGTTGGAAACATGGCTACTAATAGCTTCCAGACTCCTATCGTACCAGTTTCACCAACCAAGAAAATTTACCCCTTTCCTTATGTCCAATTCAGAAAATCCCCAGGAGGAGTCTCTATGGCCCATCTTGGGTCAAACACCAACCTTTGACCCAGATCATTGTTGCCAAGGAGATAAGAACTGTTAAGACAGTGGCAGTTTCCATTTGATCTATATAGTTAATGTGGTAGATTCTGTTCTAGGCAGACAAGTAATAACAGGAGCTAACATTTACAGAGTATTTAAGAGGTACCAGGTACAAGGTCACCTGAGCATCCTGTATAGGGATGTGTTCTTTACAGGCCATAGAAAATAACAAATGTGAAAGCTATTTGGGTGGCAGGGTAACAGTAATGGGAAGTAACAGCTGACAAGAGAAGTGAGAAACTTAAATACAGAACCATTATGTTGTATATTGTACACATCAGGCTCTGCGCTGACAATGCAGAGCCTGCTTGGGATTCTGTCTCTTCTCTCCCCTTCCTCCACTCGTGCTATCTCTCTCATGCTCACTCTCTCAAAATATAAATAAACGTTAAACAGCTTTGGACATAGGTACACATAATGTTGACTCCTTGTCCACCACTTGCCAGCAATATAACTTGGAGCTTATTGGCTTATCTATACAGTGGGACACCACCAATCTTGTATGGTTTTAATCGTGGCTACATAAGATAATGTTTATAATTGTTCAGCACACTGCCTGGAACATGGCAAATAGTTTCAGGATCCAGTAGGTGAATGTATAATTGAATTGACCAGTGGCAATAAGACAAGAAACTTAAGTGTTATTCTTCCTCTTCAAATATCCAGCCTCCCTGTGTGTTATCGTTAACCAAGTTTCAGTTAATCTTAGGATCACATGGATATATATTATATATTAAAATTACAGTAGCTTTATCATGAAAGGCTGTTTCTTGCATCTTTAGTCAAAAAAGTTTGCCACTCATCTCAGAGTCTCTATTTTAAAAGTTAAGGCTGTTAAAACACACTAGAAAAACTAAGGAGTCACTAAAAGCCTCACCCAGATTTAACTTCTTAAAGGAGAACAAGGTTTTCTATCTAGAATGATATAACAAAGAATAGGTAGTATGTTAACTACTTGAAAAGCCTGATGCCTTTTCTGCCTTTTCATCTACCTCACTGAGATTTCATTAAATTTCATTAAAATTTCATTTATAAATTTGTTAATCATGAAATTGTTTTTAAATGTACTGAAAAAGCAATTAAAATTTTTTCATGGATAATACAGATGTCTATTTTATTAGCTTTACATCATTTTTTCATATATAAGAAAGTTTTTCCACTTACAAGATCTAAAATTCAATTTCATAATTATTTAAAGTAGTCATTAAATAAAATACTTTATTTAATAAAGTATTAAAGTAGCATTGTTAATGCTAATTATAATGACTTTAAACACTGTTCACAGAATCTAACTGACATAATTTGTAAACTATCATCCTTACTGAGGTTTTAAATACAGGAAGCTTTTAAAAATTGGTATTAATCCTGCCCTAAAGGACAGCCTTTATCCTTAGCTTAATTTTCTGGGAATAAAAAACGTAAGGTAGAAAAAAGATTGGATTTCCTTTGTCTTTTGTTCTTCATTTAAATTGAAGATGACGTTGTTGTGTTTGTCTCTGTAAAATAATCACAAATGCATGACCCATAACCTGGTTTCTTTTCACAGCCTCAGTGTTTACATGCCTGGCAATAGCATTGGGATTTTACAGAATCTGGAAATAGCAGAGAAACTACTATATTCTTCTGCTGGCCACTGCTATTGACTTCTTAGAACACTACACCAGGAGAGATTACTTGGAGTGAAATTTGCAGCAGGTACTTAGTAAAACAAGATTATTCAAAGCACATATGGACTAAAAAGAAATGTTTTAGAATGGGAAGATGTATTTTGTGTTTGTATTTTATATGTGTCTTTATCATGTTGAAAAGCTGTTCAAAGTCCTATTGAGATAAAAGGCCTTCTGTCTTTATCCTTTTAATAGTTCATAGAAGCTGAGCCTGAGCTTTCTTGTGTTTGCTTGAACTGTATATCATATAGGATTTCTTTGATGTCTGTTGCAAATTTAAAAACTATTCCTAAGCCTACATACTTGTTACTTTACTCAACTTTCCTGGTAACTACTGCACCATTACCTTTTCATGTAAAATAAAATGTTGTCCTGGATGGAACTGGAGAGTGTTATGCTAAGTGAAATAAGTCATACAGAGAAAGATACCATATGTTTTCACTCTTACGTGGATCCTGAGAAACTTAACAAGACCATGGGGGAGGGGAAGGAAAAAAAAAAAAGAGGTTAGAGAGGGAGGGAGCCAAAACATAAGAGACTCTTAAAAACTGAGAACAGGGGCGCCTGGGTGGCTCAGTCCGTTGAGCTTCCGACTTCGACTCAGGTCACGATCTCACTGTCTGTGAGTTCGAGCCCTGTGTCGGGCTCTGTGCTGACAGCTCAGAGCCTGGAGCCTGCTTTGGATTCTGTGTCTCCCTCTGTCTCTAACCCTCCCCTGCTCATGCTCTGTCTCTGTCTCAAAAATAAAACATTAAAAAAATTTTTAATAAAAAATAAAAAACTGAGAACTGAGGGTTGATGGGGGGTGGGAGGGAGGGAGGGGAGGGTGGGTGATGGGTATTGAGGAGGGCACCTGTTGGGATGAGCACTGGGTGTTGTATGGAAACCAATTTGACAATAAATTTCATATTTAAAAAAAAAATTTATGGGGCACCTGGGTGGCTCAGTTGGTTAAGCGTCCAACTTTGGCTCAGGTCATGATCTCGCAGTCCATGAGTTCGAGCCCCACGTCAGGCTCTGTGCTGACAGCTCCGAGTCCAGAGCCTGTTTCAGATTCTGTGTCTCCCTCTCTCTCTGACCCTCCCCCATTCATGCTCTTTCTCTGTCTCAAAAATAAATAAACAGTAAAACAAAAATTTTTTTTAATTTAAAAATTAAATAAATAAATAAATAAAATGTCATAAAAAAATTGTTTGGATTTTAAAGGCAACTTACCATCTAACTGGAGATTTGGGGTTTTTTGGTAGTGGATTAAAACAATAACCTTTAAAATCATGTGTACCCTAGTGCAATTATATGACAGTATGAAATCTAAAGAGTTGCCAATGTCTTGAACTCTGAGTATTACATACACTTTTTTTGATTCACAAAAGCCAATTTATCCCTGCTTTTTAGGAATTCATCTTAAACTTACTACATAAAATGAAGGGTTTTGTTTTTTTTATGATTCCCTTAAATTCCGTAAACTTCCATTCGGTGACAAAGTAGATCAGGCAGAGTTTTATAAGGATCAGTTGAGAGTCAGTAAAAACCCTTCAGTGTATTTAAAAAGCAAATCAAAGTTTATAATTCCCCTTTTGTCAGTCTTTAAGAATTTAGATATATAAAAGTTTGCAGTATTTTTTTTTTTAATATAAAGAAAAAATGAGGCAACGGAAAAAGCTATGGTCACCAACACTAAATTGATTGTCATTTTATGGACTAATAAATAAAAGGTTGAAACTCTTGATTTCAGCTCACATCATATCTCACGTGTGGGTTCGAGCCCTGTGCTGGGCTCTGTGCTGACAGTGCAGAGCCTGCTTGAGATGCTCACTTGCTCTCTCAAAAAGTAAATAAACTTTAAAAAACACAACAATATTTCTACTTCTATCTCTAACATCTTTTTTTCACTTCTATTTTTGTTTTTCATTAACATAATTTGGCATAATAAAAATATATTTGGTCTTTGTCCCCAGTTCCTGGCACAGATCTCCTAAAACCCTTACCATTTCTTGATAGAGGTAATTACAGGCTTCTTTCCGTTTTCTTGGCACACAGCTCCTGAAATCCTTTAAATCTTTGGAATGATAAGAGTGGGTTTTGTATGCTGAGATGACTGGTGGCTGGGAACCCTTATATAACTTCAGAATGGGGACCGGTTGCCAAATAGACCAAGGCATGATTAGAGGGTGAAACTTTCAGCCTCCCTGACCTCCCAACTCAACTCAACCTTTGGGGAAGGGAGAAGGACATGAGAGGAGCTGGAGGTTGACTGAGTTCAGTCACTACTGGCCAACCCAAGGAACACATCAGGCCACTGGTGACACAACGGGAGAAGGCATGGAAGCCTCATGCACTGCTCACTCCATACCTTGCCCCCTGCCTCTCCTTCATTTGGTGGTTCCTGAGACGTAGCCTTTCTAATAAACTAATAGTAAAGTGTTTCTCCAAGTCCCTTCCGGCAAATTGTTGAACCTGAGGAGAGGGTTCCTGAAACCTCCAAAAGTACCACTGATTAGTCAGAAGTACCAATGACAACCTGGGACTTGCAAAAGGATGTCTGAAGTGGGGGCATTCTTGTGGGACTGAGCTCTTAACCTGTGGAGTCTGATGCCAACTCTGGGTAATGTCAGAACTGGACCGTTGAACATCTGGATAGTGTCAGAAAATCCAAGAACTGGTTGTGCTGGAAACCGCACACATGACAATACATGTATGCGATTTATGATTAAATACATGTAATTTGAGGGTATTACAATCTTGATCTAGCTGCTCTACTAAGACCCAAAATAATAGTTGTTTAAAGAACAAAGAGGTTTAGTTCTCACTTACCTGCAGTCCAAGTGTAAGCATTCCAGGGCTAATATGCCAGCTCCGTGGTATCTGGGCACAAGATCCTTTTCATCTTACTACCCTACACTTCCTGGTGTTGCCTTCATTCACAAGGTCCTGTGACTCACCACCATATCCACATTCCAGAAGTAGAAAAGGGCAAGATGTAGGCAAGCCCTTTCCCTTTAAGGGCAAGACCCTGAGCTTTTATACGCCATTTTGGTTCATACTCTATTGGCCACAACTTGGTGTCTTAGCTGCAAAGGAGATTGGGAAGTTAGCCCTTATCCTGAGCAGCCACAAGCCAGGTAAGTCCTAACACTGGGGGAAAAAGGGAGAACAGGTACTGGGGGGCAACCAGGGAACCTCTGCCTCAAGGGTGCACATTTCTATGACCACACTCATCTAGTTCTTCCCCACCTCTCTGCTACAGAGAGAGACGCGAGATGTGGCCTGGAGAAAACCAGAGCAAGAATAACAAACTAGAGTATAAAGCATTAACTTAGGGTCCCCGGGCGGGAAGGAAGAAGTAAGGCTATACGTAGTCCCAGAAGGTGAGAAATAATGGATTTGGGAATTCCTGTGGTGGTCAAGAATGCAGATGCTGACCCTTCCCCACTAAGGTTAGGGTCTTCCACATTGCTGTGTGATTCTGAGCAAATCAATCTGACAGCTATAAAATATACCTGTCTCCCACTGCTGTGGTGAGAATTAAGAGATAATATGTGGAAAGGACTTACACATAGTAAGTACCAAATAAATGTTTTATTATAGATTGAAGGCCTATTGGAAACCACAGAGAAACTAACACTAATGACTATAAAGGTTATCAAAAGGATAGTTCAGGCATTTTTTAACACCTGTTTACAAACCCTTGATCAGCCTGATCTTAGCACTCCGATGCACCCATGTCAGGGCAAACTGGTCCTGATGACACTGTGTCAGAATGGCCTTCAGCATCCACGTAAATAAAGCACATGCCAGGACCCAGAGGGTGAGCATTTGGTGAATGGTGAGAAAGCTGCTCCCTGGGAAGCCCAAAGCCAACAATCAGCTCTTCAGGAGGAGGCAAGATATAGACAACTGCCCCACGACCAAATCGACTACATCAAGGAGGGAGCAGGTAGAGGTAGGAAGGGAGGGAAGGAAGTCCGAACTGAAATGAAATGCTGCGTTCTTTTTTGGTCAGCAATGTCAGGGGGGAAAGGAGGAAGAAAGAATAACAAAACCATGTGTCTTTTATCCTGTCCAGTCTGCCTCATTTCTGTGTTGCTTTCTTATAAAGCTTGTGAGACAAGGCAGTGGTTGAATTCTAAAACAGATTATTTAAATACGTATCCTTAGCAAACACATACTATGATTTTTTTTTCTTTTACAAGAACAGATTTTCAGTTTACATAAAACTTTCCTGAGATACTTGGTTGTTACTGTAAAGACGTCCTTTTCTAAAATTTACTTGTCTGATGCTGCATTTTCTCCTAAATCCACATGCTTTCTAAAAGTCATTTGAAAAGTTAAAAAATGATAGTCTCTAGAAAGTTAAAGAAAATTCTCTTATGGCTTCATAATAATTTTTAATGTCTACATTTCTTTTGATTACTGACTGTACCACCTTATAGTTTAAAGTTTGTGTGATTACTTGCAAAATTAATTACTCATAAATGTGGAGTCTTGCCTACATAAATATATAAAAGTATATTGGGAGAGGGAGTATAGCTAAGTGCATGCAACTTTAGCAATCCCTTTGATAGTCTATATTTCTGCCTTCATAACTGGGATAGCATATATAAGAGTAACTCTGAAGAGAACTTATATAGGTTTTATATCAATTTAAAAATGAAAAATAAGTTTATTTAAAGTTATTTCATTGATGAATACCTTCTCACAAAAACTCCCCCAGAAGACACCTTTTTCTTCACTCGCCTTTTATCTTTGCTTGAGTCAGTAGAGTCCTCTTCCTACAAAGAAAAAGGCCAAATGAGAGATCTGCAGTAGACAAAATTTCATCTTTCTACATGATCTGTTCCAAAAGAAGAAATTTAGCCATACCGTTATTTTCAACTCTGGGTTAAAATTTAGGCTTTTGTATAAATAAATTCTCAAATCTGAAGTATCATTCCATCATACTGTGCTGATTCATGGACTAGGTAGGAGACACCTTGAGAAACCAACCAGTGCTGGCTCTGCCTGATACATCCCCAAAAGAGAACAGCCCTATTTCTGCTTTTTTTCTTAGCCTGTCACTTCTCAATATACTGCTAAATGACACACACAGTGTTAGAATGTCATCGCCTGGATTCTTTGCAAGCCCGGTAGTAGTAGAAACCACATCTAGTTCCTTCCATTCCTTCATTCCACATCCACTCCATTCCTTCCTCTGTGTTCATACAACATCCTTCTACTGCCCTTGTCTCACTCTCCACTCTGCCTGCCACCACTGTTTCCAAACATTTCTCATCCATCATGGTATTCTCAGGACCTAGCACAGAAGATCCACTTAATGCCACAAGGAGCAAGAGAGAGCTAGAAATAAGGTGACACTCAGCAGATGCTACTCATCCATGAGTAATTCTCCCAGTCAAAAATGCTCTGCACCCAGCTGGTCAGGACACAGCTGAATGCAGGGGCTCCAAGAACCACACAGGGCACATACATGTCCATGGGGAGAGCTCGTGGCTGGGGTTAGGATTCCACCAGGTGTTCCTGCCCACACCTTTGCACTATAAATATGGTCACTATTATCAAAACCAATTGCTGCTGTTGTTACTATTATCAAAAACTATTTAAGTACATTACAGATGTCAGACGATCCTAAGAAACTACCCTGAGAATTTTTTCCTGGATAAAAATTATACTATTACAGACTGTTGCAGAGAAAAGTCTTCAAGGCACAGCTGAATGCAATCATAGGTCCTGACCAGAAGGTGGCAGAAGATTTGGTCAAAATTTCTTAAATCTGTATAAACGAGCACTGAACGGGAAGTTCATTTTATTTATACGTTATGTATTTAGACTCCCAAATAAACTAATTCTTCCTACTCTCAAGTATAGGGCTCCACACATTTATTTATCTACCGACAATGTTTATGCAGCTTGAACATGGAAAATGAAAAGGAAAGAAAAAGAAAAGGATATGAAAAAGCGTGAATGTACTCCTGTGAATACTACGAGACAGAAAATACCTCAGTATTGCCACTTAGTCTTTCATTTAACATCAATACAACTTTGTGAGACCGGTGTTATTCCCATTTCAAAGATGAACTGAAGACTCAGAAGCTTTTGCAGAAAAGAAGCAGTGGCAGGACTGCAGCTGCCAAAAAAGGTTGGTGACATTTGCTCATTTATGAAAAATCGATTAACCTAAAGTAGGACTGCAAAGGACGGTGAGCCCAGAGTACAGTGAGCTTGAGTCGGCTCTCCTGAAAACCACATGGTTGGTAGAGAGCAGAGCCTTAGGGGGGATGTGCGGTAGCATGTGGAATCGAGCCCAACCATGAGAACAGATGTTCTGGGGTAAGAAAATAATATTTTAAATAGCTACTAAAAAATAAAAATTTTCTAGGTAGACAAATCGATTTGAAATGACTCAAAGATGGTGAGGCTTGGGTAATCTCCAAAAGATGTAGGATCTGGTGCTGCCAGGAGGCGGAGGCGGCGGATCTCCTGCCACAGGTTGAGGCGGCACATCAGGATTCAGACTGTAGGGGGTAGTTTATGAAATGTGTGTGTCCTCAGGTCCCCGGCCAATACCCAGTGACCGCACAGGCTGGCCTCTCTACACAAAAGCTTCCCACAGTGGCTAGGAGTGGTGCAAGGTAAGCACTGCAAAAATGAAGAGAATGGGTTATAATTAATTCTGTCTCTTGGAAAAGTAAGGGCTGGTAAGATACCAAAACTGAGAGAAAGTGTGTGAATGCATGCATGCAGAGAAATACACACATGTGTTTGTAGATGAATAGAATGCTGTTGACACGAGACACACCAAACCATTACCAGTAGCTTCCTCTGGAGAGTTGGACTTGGTATGGGAAGGAACGACTGCCCTGCTTTTAACATTTTATAACAAGCACATGTGTTAATATTTTTAAAGTGGTTATTAAAGAGACTAATGATAAGTTTGTACAAAATAAAAAGGAGCCAGGAAGTTCTTCTTATAAATCAGAGTTGAGAATTAACTCACCCACGATGACCAAAGAAAACATTTCCCTATGGAAAGAAAACACGAAATGCACCTGAATCGCTACCCTGTGTCACATGAGCTTCCACAAGGGCTACATCACGCTGTCTTCGTTCACAAGAGAGGGTGAGGGTCACAGAGTCTCCCCAGTTTGCATTCTGCCTGCTCTGCTCTGAGACCAGAGGGCCGTGATATGAGCACCACTGTGGGTCACCTGCTGTCACTTTCACTCTATTTTCCATACTCTACCTGCTTTCTGTATTTGTTCTTTGTATCTGACTTTCTTTGTTCTTTGTGTCTTTGTATCTGACTCATATCCATTTCTTTTCAGCTTCCTCCTACACATTTGTCCTTTTTATTTGTCACTCTAAAGCATTTTTCTAGATTTTAGAGCTACATTTTGAATTCCAAATTCATAATTCTAGCCGAGAATTATAAGCAGAGCTAAAACTATGGGATCAAAAAGTAGAGATTAACTACTGATCTCACCATTACTAGCTGTGTGAATTTAGACAAGTCACTTAAAGTCTCTGAGCCTCGGTTTCCTCACATTAAATGAGGGCAGATCAAATGACATATGCTAACACATGAAAGAACTTTGTGAAGGTGAAGCATTACAGATGTTAGTTTTTACTACTCTGCAATCTGAACAACGGGATGCTATGACCACTCCCACGTTGGCTCCTTTCTACTCTTCCAACTGCTTTTGCATCCAACTGCTCGCATCGGCAGCACATATACTAACAATTTCTTTTGAGGAGCTGAAGCTTTCTTACATGGAATCATTATTCTGGCTATTTAGAATGTTAAAGTATACAGATTCCAGCTGTCTGAGAATTATTATTACTCTGCTTATAAAAAAATATTTTTCCTCAGGGCACCTGGGTGGCTCAGTCAGTTAAGCCTCCAGCTTCGGCTCAGGTCATGATCTCACAGTTCATGAGTTTGAGCTCTGCATTGGGCTCTGTGCTGACAGCTCAGAACATGGAGCCTGCTTCGGGTTCTGTGACTCCCTCTCTGTCTGCCCCTCCCCTGCTGAAGCCCTCTAAATAAATATTAAAAAATACATTTTTTCCTCATGTGTCACAAACAATGACACTGCACACCTCTGAGGATGCTATACTAGCCAGTATATATGTATATATAACTATGTGTGTGTACATATAAAGTTTTATACTGTTATACACATAACTCCTTTAATCTTTACAACACTTTACCAAGTACAAATTACTAACTATGGCTTAAAAATAAGGCACAGAGAGGTTAAATGACTTGTCCAAACTAAAAAGGGTTATGACCAAGATTCAAACCCTAGCTTAGACTCTTAGCTACTCTTATATACTACTTCTTGAGAGAGATAAATGTGTTAAGAAGGACACCAACCACAGCAAAGCTGGAGACCTGAATCTTTTCCAGTGTCTTCCTGAGTTGATCTACCTCTGCGTGATACTCATCCAGCTGACCTTCTAATTTTTCTCTGCGTAGCCGTTCATACTCCAGCTGGCCCTGCAGCTCCTTGATTGTCCTATCAAAAAAAGTTGTTTTCAGTCAGTCTTCAATATGAGCTACCAATTATTTTTGGCAATAGCGAAAAGCATACATGCATTGTATTTAAGGCAAATAAAACAAATAATTTATTCAACAAATAGGTACTGAGAGTCTAGTATGAGCCAGCACTGATCTAGACACTGGGGAATGAAACAGGCCAAATCTGCCTTCCTCAGGCTTATCTTAGCTATGGAAGAAGACAGTAAAGAAACAAGTAAATAATATGGTATGGGGAAAGGTGATGAATGCCAAGGGAGAAAAAATTTAAGCAAGAAAGAGTAATATAAAATGTCGCCAAGGAGGGGATTAATACTTCAGACACAGTGGCCAGGGAAGGCCTTCCTGAGAAGGGGGCTTCTGAAAAAAATCCTAAAGGAAATGAGAGAGGTAACAACGTAGACATCTGGGGGAAGAGCATTCCAGAGGGAATAGCATGTGCAAAGGCCCTAAGGCAGAAGTATGCCTGGTGAACTGGAAGAAAACCAGAAGCCAATGTGGCTGGAGTAAAGTATAAAAGGAAGACTAGTAGGTCACAGAGTCAAAAGAGAGCCAGAATAAGCAGGGCCTTCTAAGTCACAGCAAGAATCTAGGCTTTCACCCTGAATGAAGTGGGGAAGCCATTGGAGGGTCTGGGCAGAGAAACAGCATGAGCTTAGACTTTTGTTTTGCTTTCGTATTTTTTTGATGATCTACAATTTGAGTAAAATACAAATATTAACTGAACAATTCAAGGAGTTTTGATTAATGTGTAAACCTTGTAATCACCACAACTGCCAAGATACAGACTATTTTCATTGCCTCAGAAAGTTCCCTCATGTCCTTCCCAAGTGATCTTCATTTCTCATACGCAACCACATTCTGAATGTCTATCACGTTAGATTAGTTTTGCCTATGCTTATAAATGAAATTGCATATTACATACTTTTGTGTGCTTGACTTCCTTCAGTCAACAGTATGTGAGATTTACTGGACCCAGATTTTAACATGATTACTCTGGATGCTGTGTTGAAAAAGACTTCAGGGTTTGGGGACAGAGAATTAGGGGGCAGGGACAGGAAGCTGGAAATGCATCAGGGAGATGTTAAAATAAATCCAGACAAGAGATGATGACACTTGAACCAGGATATTTTTCTGCCTTGTTGCTGGATAGTGGGGGGTGGGGGGAACAGAATTTCCGAAGCAGGCTGGGTGGGATGTCAGGTTCCTGTGAGGGCGATCTAAGAGCATCAGTAGTAGCTCTCTCATGGAAGTGAGTGGGGTTGAGACTGGGAATAGGGAAGAAGAATGTCAACTGATTCAGCAAACAAGATTCAGCAAACAAGAAGGGAAATTCATTCCTAGGACAGAGTAACACCACTGGTGCTTTGCTGTATTGTGACTCTGATCTAACTAAGTGATAACAACAAAATCAAAAGGATGTCCCTCAAACCAACACTTGTCCAGTGTTTCTTTCCAATTAGACCTAAAAGCACGGGTTTGTACCTAAAGAATAAATGTCTTAAGATGTACTCAACACAAAGTGGTGAACAAATGCTACAGAAGAATTAAAGCTCACTCAGAAGACACTGAAGTCTCAGCTGACATGAAACTACACTCGGCACAAAGGCTAAAGCAATCTTTGGGGGA